>NC_028647.1:41132085-41150899 GCF_001406875.1 Solanum pennellii
AGCCAGATTTCAGGGTGAGCTATTGCTTCTAGCTTGGACTGGATCTTCCTCTTCATGTCTTGATGCCTTGAAATTCCGGCATGGACTAGCTTTTTACTTATTTTAGCTTCTTAGATACTCTTAGATTAGTAATTTGAGGATAGATGTTCTTGTGGTGATGACTTCCAGATTTTGGGGATAATGATTGATAAATTTTAGAAGTTATTTAATTGATTTCGTTAATGAGTTTTAAGTATTCCGCATCGTATTTTGTTCATTATGGTTAAAATGTTGGGGTTTAGATTGGTTGGTTCGCTCACATAGTAGGATAAGTGTGGGTGCCACTCGCGGCTCGTTTTGGGTCGTGACAGAGACAGAGATCAAGAATACAATGGTTGAAACAGGGAGATAAAAGTACAAAATACTTACATAGGATAGCTACAGCTCACAAAAGGGTAAACTCCATAGATAAGTTGAAGGTGGATGGTATGGAGGTGACAGAACCAGAAGAGATC
The DNA here is from genome assembly GCF_001406875.1 of Solanum pennellii. Taxonomy (NCBI): domain Eukaryota; kingdom Viridiplantae; phylum Streptophyta; class Magnoliopsida; order Solanales; family Solanaceae; genus Solanum; species Solanum pennellii. The sequence goes on from NC_028647.1 coordinate 41,132,580, forward strand.
AAAGAAGCTATTCAAAATTACTACAAGAACCTGTATAAGGGACAGGGACAGATAAGTGGAGGTCAGAATTATGTTGCATGAAGCTACAACAATATCTGGAGAAGAACAGGAGGAGCTAAAAGGACAATTTGAAGAGATGAAATCTTAGAAAGCATTAAATTGTGTGCTATGGAGAAGGCACCAGGGGTGGATGGACTCCCTATGTCTTTTTTTCTGGATTTTTGGGAACTTACGAAATGAGGACATCCTGAAGACACTCCAATACTTTTATGAATATCATAAGTTCGAGAAAAGATTCAACGCGACATTCATAGCCTTGATACCAAAGACGGTTGGAGCTTCAAAGTTGAAAGATTTTAGACCTATAAGTTTCATAGGTGGAAATATATAAAATAGAGATATGGGAGAGCGTAAAGCTTTGTGCCGGAGACAAGGCACCTGGGCCTGATGGTTACACCATGGCTTTCTTTACTCACTGTTGGGAAGTCATAGGAGGAGAGGTAATTAATGTTGTTAAGAACTTCCATGAGACATGTGTTTTTGAGAAAAGCTTCAACTCAACTTATGTTGCCTTGATCCCCAAAAAGATAGGTGCAAAGGAACTTACTGAATTTAAACCAATCAGCCTAATTGGTAGTGTTTACAAGATCATTTGTAAGCTTCTTACTGAGAGACTCAAAAATGTGATGCATAAACTAGTGGACACTCAACAACTGGCCTTCATTAAAGGTAGGCAAATAATGGACAATGCTCCAGGGATTCTCTGCAAGCTAGATATACAGAAGGCGTATGATCACCTTAATTGGCAGTATTTGTGGGGAACTCTTGATAAAAGAGGTTTTGGTGGTAGATGGCTAAGATGGATGAAATTCTGCATTCAAACTGTCAAATACTCAATTCTTATCAATGGCTCCCCTACAAGCTTCTTCTCTGCTCAAAGAGGCCTAAGGCAAGGTGACCTTCTATCACCTTTTCTATTCATCATTGCAATGGAAGGGCTAAGTGAAATGCTGAAAACTACTCGAGAGAAGCTTTGGTTAAAGGGATTCAAAATATCAAATAGAGTGGGATGTGAACTGGAGATCATCCATTTACAATACGCAGATGATACTCTCATATTTTGTGATGCCAATAAAGAACAACTCAGGATGCTGAGGGTGACTTTTATTCTCTTTGAAGCTATATCAGGACTTCATATAAATTGGAACAAGAGCTTCTTATATCCAGTTAATGTAGTTCCTGATTTATCCTCTCTGGCTAGGACCCTTGGTGGAAGAATTGGTGACCTCCCTACTAACTTATCTGGGAATGCCTCTTGGAGCAAATAGCAGGTCTTTAGGTATTTGGAATGGGATTATCGAAAAGTGTGAAAGAAGATTAGTGAATTGGAAGAGCCAATACCTTTCCCTGGGGGGAGACTAACACTTATTAATAGTGTCTGCCTAGTTATATGATGTGCTTTTTTTCCTATCCCTGATGGAGTAATTGATAGATTGGATGCTCTAAGAAGGAACTTTCTATGGGAAGGCAACAACGAGAAAAAAAATTTTCACCTGGTTAAATGGGCAGCCTTGATTGGGAATAAACAAGTTAAAGGTCTAAGGCTGAGAAAATTGAAGACTCAGAACCAATGTCTACTAATGAAATGGCTCTGGAGACTAGCCTCCAATGAACAAGCTTTATAGAAGGAGGTGATTCAGGCAAAATATGAAATGGAAGATCATTGGTCAACTAGCATGGTGACCAACACATATGGAACTAGCCTTTGGAGAACCATAAGGAACCTATGGCCAAAACTTAGAGGGAATTGCAAAATCAAAATTGGAAATGGTGTGAATGCCTCATTTTGGGAAGATAACTAGCTGGAACTAGGTCCCTTAAAAACACTTTTCCCTGATGTGTTCATCCTCAACCAACAACAGAGGGCTACTATGGCAGAGGTTTGGTCCAACCAAGGACGGTATCTGAGCTTTAGAAGACCTTTCAATGATTGGGAGATCCAGAGAGTAGTAGAATTCTACAGAACTCTAGAACAATTTAGAGGAGGAAACAACGTCCAAGACTGCCTGGAATGGAAGGATCACAAGTAAGGAAGATTCAGTGTCAAGGGGGCTTACAAAAAGTTCAACCCTTTCAATAACCAAATTAATAGATGGCCCTGGAAAATGATTTGGAAAGCCAAAATACCCTATAAAGTGTCTTGTTTTACTTGGCTACTAGCTAAACAGGCTGTTTTGACTCAGAAAAATCTCATGAAGAGGGGTATCGAATTGAACCCTAGATGTTTCCTATGTGGGGAAAAGGCTGAGACTGTGACTCACCTATTTCTTCACTGTAGGATAACCAACCAACTGTGGGACCTTTTCATCAATAAAAAGGGATTGAATTGGGTGATGCCAAGGAGAGTAACTCAAACCCTGAAGATATGGAGTAGCTATTCCAACATCTCTGGTCACAGGGAGAGATGGAAAATCATCCCAGCTTGTATTTGGTGGTCAACATGGAAAGAAAGGAACCTTAGATGTCATCAGAACAAGAGCAACACTATTCAGAAGATGAAAATGAATTGTCTTGTGTTGTTTCATTTTGGTGTAAACAGGAGTATATGGAAAATCTAAAATCAGTTATGAATATCTTAGGATCCCTGTAATTTTTGTCATAGGATTGAAGATCTTCTGTTATACTCTCTTTAATCTGTAATTAGGAATCTGTAACATGTCATGGCAGGTTTTGATTATTTGGAAATAGAAATACAAATCATTACCTTCTCACAAAAAAAAAAAAATTGGCGAGACTCGAGGAGCTGGTTAACAATTTAGTTTACAAGCATCAGATGGCATTTATAAAAGGAAGACAAATCACGAATGTAGCCCTAATTGCTAGTGAGTGTGTGGACTCAAGACTTAAAAGGGGCAGAAGCAGGTGTCATGTGTAAGCTAGCAATAGAAAAAGCTTATAATCATGTCAACTAGAGATTCTTGTTGAATACTCTCAAACAAATGGGATTTGGTGAGAAATGGATTGATTTTTGCATTTGAACTGTCAAGTTCTCTGTTTTGGTGAATGGTGAACCTGTAGGTTTTTTTGGTTCTGAAAGTGGTCTTAGACAAGGTGACTCTGTCTCCTATCCAGTTTATACTTCATACTAGCAATGGAGGGATTTGATTGCCTGATTAGGATAGCATTATATAATAGATGGATTAATAGGTTTGAGATAGGAGATAGCATAGGGGAAATAATGGAGGTATGTTTAATTTTCAAAAATATAAAATAATGGAGGTATGTCGCCTACATTATACAGATGACACAGTGCTCTTTTGTGAGCTAAAGTTGAGCAAATAGGTTACATCACAATGATTTTTAACTATTTTTTAAGCTTCTCCTGGCTTGAAAGTTAACCGGGGAAAACCAGTTTGTTTCCTATAAAGGAGGTGCTAAACATCCAAAATCTTGCAATCATTTTAGGGTGAATAGTTGAAAATATACCTACTACATACCTTGGTATGCCTCAGGCAGTGAACACAAAGCAGGCAAAATTTGGGATGAAATAATAGAGTAAATTGAAAAAAGATTGGCTATGTGGAAGGCACAGTACACATCACTAGAAGGGAGGCTCGTCCTTATACACTTTGTACTTGATACACTTTCTACGCATGTAATGTCTACATTTCCCATACCTCCCAAAGTTATGAAAAAGATGGACAGACTTGGGAGGGATTTTTTGTGGCATGGATGTAAAGAGGGCAAATGATACAAACTAGTCAATTGGCAGACAACAATGCACAGTAGAGAGCAAGGTGGTTTGGGCATCACAATCTGAGAGCACGGAACAATAGTCTATTGATGAAATGGCTCTGGAGATACAATAGGGAGGATCATGCATTATGGAGGGAGGTGATTAGACACAACTTTGGTGAACTCAACCCATAGTGTACCAATGTGAGCACTGATACTTATGGGGTTGGAGTCTGGAAGACCATTAGAGCCCTATGGCCCAAATTGGAAAGGAACTTGCAGAAGATAGTTGGACATGGGAAAAGAATAAAATTCAGGAAGGATGCTTGGAAGGAGCAAAGTCCATATTAATGGAGATCTTCCCGAACCTGTTTATTCTAAGCAACAACCCAGATGGCACCATTTATGATACATGGAGTGTACAGGGATGTCACTTTTTCTTTAGGAGATTGCTAAATGACTGGGAGATTGATAGAGTTCCCGATCTGCGAAGTAGGATTGATGATTTCAATGGCACTACTACTGAACCAGATACATTAAGATGGAAACACATATAGAGGGGCAATTCTCTGTTAAAAGGGTTTATATAATGGAGGAAAGGGTACAGAATAGAGGACAACCAAAAATATGGAGAAACTTATGGAAGAGTCCATCCCAAACAAGGTAAAATGCTTTACTTGGTTGGTGGTAAAAAAAGCATGCCTGACACAAGAAGTTATGAAGAAAAAAGGGACCATCATAGTTTGCAGGTGCTTCTTATGCAATGAAACAAAGAGTCAACTATCTTTACACTGCACTTTTACAACACAACTTTGGTCTCTATTTCTCAATATAACAAAGACAAGTTGGACTATGCCGGAGCATACTGCAGATTTCTTAGCTGTTGGATGAAAAGAGGAGGCAGCAAAAGTCAAAAGAAGTGGTGGAGGATCATCCCACAATGCATGAGAAATGGGAGGTGTTATGAAGCTAGATCCAATTTCATCCAGAAAGTTAAATGGAATTGTACAATATCTTTCTACTTTTGGAGTAAAAAAGTAGGTTTAAAGGATATAGATCAATCTGTAGATTTATTAAGATCTCTGTAAGTATCTTCTTTTCTATTTTTTTTTTAATCTAACACTTTCGGATGGTGTCCAGCATGTCCTTAATGCTGAGGAATTCACATTTACCAGTTTCAAAAAAGAAAGCAATAGGTTTGCCCTCTTGATCCAACACTGCTCCAATGTCATCTCCTAAGGCATCAGTCTCTACCACAAACTCTTTAGTGAAATCAGGAAGAACAACGATGAGGGCTGATGTAGTGGCCAATTGCAGTTTGTCAAAAGCATGAGTGGCAGATTCAGACAAAGTGAAACTTCAATTCTTTAGTAAGTCAGTGAGGGGTCTAGCAAAGCTCCCATGGCCCTGGACAAACCTTCTACTACCCAGTGAGGCCAAGGAACCCCCTTAAAGCTCTAATGGTTGTTGGTTGTGGCTGACTAAGAACAGCCTAACCTTCTGGCCATCCATAGCAACACCATGCACTGAAGTTATGTGTCCCAAGTAATAAACTTAAGTTAACCCAAAAGCGCACTTGCTTTTTTTTGACGAACAGTTTATTGGCTCTCAGTGTCCTGAAAAGCTCTTCCAAGTGCAACAAATGATCCCTCCAGCTAGAACAGTATATCAACATGTCATCAAAAAAATACCCAGATGAATTTCCTGAGATAAGGAGAGAAAACCTGGTTCATGAAGCTATAATAAGTAGAAAGAGCGTTGGTTAAGCCAAATGGCATGACCAAAAACTCATAATGTCCATGGTGCGTCGTAAATGCATTCTTGAGAATATCTTCCTCAATCATCTAAATCTTGATGGTAGCCAGACTCAAGTCCAGCTTTGAAAAGTTTTTAACACCATGCAGCTCATCCAGTAGCTCCTCTACCACAGGAATTGGGAATTTATCCTTCACTGTGTGTTTGTTTAACTCCTTGTTGTATACGCACATCCTCCGTGGACCATTCTTCTTTTTTTCCATCACAATTGGAGAGGAATAGGGGTTTATACCATTCCTTGTAACTCTGATTCAAGCAGTTCATCCACCATCTTTTCAATCTCATCCTTCTTAATCACAGGATGCATATATGCCTAATATTGATTGGTGAAATACCCTCCTTCGTGTAATCTTGTGGTCATGGTGGTAGTTCAGTAGGCCCTTTGAAGAGGTCCTCATACTTATCTTACACCATTTGTAAGGCTTCAAGGGTTGCAGGGTCTTCTACCTTCCCTTCCATAAATCATAATCAAGAGGCTATCATTTATCTATGGGACTATCTCTTTCAATACTCCCACAGAGATCATGCATAATGCATCAGGCTTGGCCAACAACTTGTCCATTTGGCCTTGCTGGATTGGTTTAGCAGTAGGAGGTCGGAAACCTCTGAGACACCTTCTGTCCCATGAGAGTAAACTCCATGTTTAGCTACCTAAAATTCTATACAATGTCCCCAGTGTAATCAAAAATTGTATGCCCAGCACCATTTTACAACCTCCAATAGGTAAAACCAGCATATCAGACTCAAACACCACATCTTGCAATTTCCAAGTTAACCTTTTCCACACATTGTTGTTGTTGACTTTGTTCCCATCTGCTACAGACAGTAAAAGGGTTAATGGTTGTCAAGCAACACCCAACCTGTGACCAACAGTGAATTTTTTATCACAATTGAAACACAACCCCTTTGCTCTCCTTTCCTCCATTTCAGTATGACTCAAAAATTTTGGTATGGAAGGATTCCTTTGGTGAGTAACTTGGGCTTGGGGAGGGATGGTATTGGACTATAGGTTGTGAGATGGCTGGTGGTAGCTTAGGAAAATGATGGATTTCAGTAATTTGACCTCGGTAGGGAGGGGTTGAAAGGGTAACTATTTTGTTTGTAGGTGGTGGTTGTTGCAAGGCTAGGGTTTGTTCTTAGATTCTGGTAAAAGCTAATATCCCTCTGTAGGGACCTAGGAGCAAACATCTTCACAATAAACCAATTTCAATCTTCAATTCCCTAATGAAACAGCTCACAACACACTCATCTGTCAATTCTACTCTAGTTAACAGTTCATTAAATGTATCAACATAATCTTGTACAGATGATACCTGTCGAAGGTCTTTGAAATCCCCCAAAGGGTCATCAAACAGCTCTGTCCCAAACCTAGAGTGTACAAGCATTTCACATATTCTCCCCCAACTTGGCCATTCCCTAGTAAGTCGATTCTTCATCTAGGTTTGATGCCACAACAATGCATTCCCATCGAATCTACAAGAAGCCAATTTGACTCGAGAAGTTGTTGGTGTCTCATCCACTTCAAAGAACTGGTTACATTTGTATAGCCAGTCTCGCAACCCACAACCATCAAATTTGGGAAATTCTACTTGATAATTCTGTGTGGGTACCTGATATCATCCCCTCTCATTACTTCAGTCCTTCTGACTCCATTTCCCTCACATGAAGCAATTCTCCATTTTCCCCCTCCTTAATTTCTGGTACAGCAGGTCAACCTGTTGACATAGAAGCGATCATTTTCTTTATCTCATCCATGGCCTGCGTGACCTTGAAACCCACTATTCTGACCAATTTTGTCACAGATCCCACCACTACATCCATAGTCCTTCTCATCTCTTCTATTCTAGTACTGTGATCACCCATTCCACCAATCCAAGGTGATGGCTCCGACACCAATGATACTATCTCATAGAAAAAAGAAGAAATTGTGATATTCTTAAGAACAAATTCACAGTTCCTAAACAAATACCCAAATAGAAGAAGTAGCAACTCACTGATTGCTGTAATTCTCCAAAAGATGATTACAAAAGGCAAATGAGCCCAGCTTATATCCAGTTGAAATAGCAAGGAATGAAAATTGGCAGGACAAGTAGTTATAACTAACTAATTGAATCCAGCACATGCCTCTCACATGCGTTATAAGAATTCTGAGCTAACTTCTCCTAATTACAATCTAATTGGAAAATCAGATAGAAAAGGTAAATAACACAAGATGACCATCACAGAACAAAGTATCTGTAATATTCAGCTCGTTTCTGTAAAATACTAAAATTTAAGTCCAGAGTACTCACTTCCCCAGTGTTTTCAGCCTCTTGCCTCTGCACAGCCAACTGTTGATCAAATTGTGGCAACTGCTGCATAAATTCCTCGGGAGATGCACTAGACTGGAAAAACAGCCAAAAATTACTTCATGGGAAAAAACAGCTATCTAACTAACGCTGCACATGATTAAACAAAGAACTCACCCTTAATGGCTCAGGCACAAGGCTCTGAACGGGGATATCTGAAAGCTCTAGCTCTAACCCACTTTCCCTAGCAAGAATTATCACCTGGAACAGGGAAGCCATTGTATAAGAAAATATAGAAGTAGTCGATGTGGAATCAGGACTTATTTTAATTTCTTATGTTTTGGATGACAAGGAAAATCTGCATAAGTAACAACATCCGCCGGAATGGTATATGGACAGTAACTCGATCAGCATGGTTTATGCAACACAAAGTCATGACTTAGAATTTCATCATACAGTGACCATCTTTAATGATAAAATCAGAGTATTATACTCTGGGCATGTAGTGATCCCAAGATGTCATTTTCTGCAGAATGCTAATCACGGACTTAGTGGGAAAATGGAAATCGAGGAATCAGTTTTGTAGGTTACCAAGGGTATATCGGAAACAGACTCTCTACCCCACAAAGGTATGGGTAAGAATCTGAGTACATCCAACCCTCCCCAGACCTCACTTGTGGTATTACACTGGGTATATTGTTGTTGTTGTAGTTTATTTTAGGCTATAAATGAAATGAAATAAAATACTTGAAACCATCACAAAATACCTTTCTGGCGACATCTGTTCCAGACAGGTCATCCCTTGGATCTGGTTCAGTATAACCTGCCTCTTTCGCCTCCTTCACAACTTGGCTGAACGCCCTTGAGCCCGTAAAGTTATTGAATATGTAACTCAAAGTTCCACTGCAAAAACAAGAGAAATGAACTGAATACGAGGAAACCAAAATAACAAATTTTATTTCCCATAGTGCATGAGGTAGTGAAGCATGAGTCACCTTATCAGTAGCACTTCAATATTTAGAATTTTGCAACAAGTCCAAATCACAATGATACAAACCTAAAAATGCCCTCAATCCGCAAGATCTTGTCCCCAGTTTCAAGAAGTCCACGTAAGGTGCTAATGATTGGTAGACCAGCTCCAACAGTAGCTTCATAGAAGTAATGAGTGTATGATTGCCGCTGTAGAGCTCTCAGCTTCAAGTACTGGAAGCAATTTATGGAAAGAAAAATGCAATAACAGGGATGAGAAGATCCATTCTCAACTATTTCATAATTTTCAGCAAAAGATAGAAATACAACACTTTCAAAAATCGTCATCTCTTCCCCTCTATGATTGAGTGCAAAGAAGGGGAAAGCAAAAATATTACCACAAAATGGTGAAAAGATGAGGTTCTATTTCCAGAAAGTGGGCAATACAAAAGTACTTAGTTACCTGGTCTAGTGGTCCTGAATTAGCCTTTTTATTCGGGGTGACAACATGTATTCCTCTATGCAACCAGCCAAAGTAGTGGCTTGCGACATCAGAGTCTGCAGTGCAATCCACCATTACAGTGTTTGGAATAAAATGATTGCCACGTACATGGTGAACAAACTTATTCATGTCGGCCATTTCTCCTTTTACACTTAGCAGCTGTCTCCATCTTGACAAGTCAATACCCCTGTCAACATTGACAAGAATGCCTTAGCATCGTACTCCTAAAGAGCATTTAATATTATCAATAGACTATATGTCAGCAGTTACAATAAGCCAGCCAAGCATTTGAAGTTACAATAAGCCAGCCAAGCATTTGAAGTGCCATCAGAAACTAAGTTTGTATTTTCTTTGTTGATAATTCTTCAATAAACTCCCTTGTATTTGACATCAACTCAATTATCTTAAAAGTATTTCTAACCAAATTAACATTCAAACCTTTTTTCTTGTTCTTTTTAATAAGCCATTCAAACTATTTTCCTTATTCCCTTTTCCTAGTGAAGGATAAGATGGAAGGAGATTTACAAGACTATACTTATCCCCTTTGATTTAGTATAAATCACATTATTATTTTACTGAAACAATACAAATTTCCAAATTTGACTTCCGTTATTCAGCAAGCAAGACTTACAAACTGTCATGCAAAACCAAATCATAATAAAACTTCTCTTGGAGGATTCACTGCAGATAAGTAGATGTACATATTTTTAATTAACCATTACATCATCAAATTCAATCGTCAAAACGACTTAGTTCTATTTAGTTCATCAATCAGGTTGCTATTTGCAGCATGCTTAAATGTGCTGCTCTTTCATCTTTAAATCATTTTAAGTGTTATTTTCCAACGTCGAAGCTGGGCCTAAGGCCATATTAGAAGCATGACATACATCAGTGAGCATGTAAAAGAACATATGACTTTCAAGACTTACGACTCGCTCAGTAGCATTGTCCTCGTTCCAGTTATACCCATCACACGTAAGTCAATGTTAAATTTCTCCTTTAAGACAGCTGTCTGCCAAAGAAAGAAAATTGTGAAGCGCTTTTAACCAAATTTTCCTGGAAAACTTACCACAAATTACAGAAGAAATTAACCGGTTAATTAGTACTCTAGTTTTGTATTCCTCAAGAACCTGAGTGGTGCATTCACAGCACTGATGCACAAAAAAGCACAATCAATTTAATCCAATATAATTCTAAGCTACTGGGAGAAAGACCAGGTGTTAAAACTTGAACAGATATGCAGGCTTGCAGATATATCCTCAGTATTCAACTAGTCGGAGGATAATGAAAGGTGTTCCTATGCATGCCATATTGTCTTCCACAAAAGTTCTAACCTTTGAAGCAAGTCATATACAATATTCTGATGTGTCCTCAATAAATGTCAAACAACATTCCCAACAGAAAAAAAATACTATGATGGCTCCATTGCTTTATATGTTTATTTGTTCTTTTTTTTTTTACTGCAATTCAGCAATCCTGCCGAAAAACTAAGCTTTGGAAAAAAAAGGTGCAAGTGACATCAAACACAAAATATACACTGGTTCAGGTCCACTTCCAGACATACTAACAACCACAGCAAGTGGACCAGATCACTAGAATATCCTTACTGGAACTGTAGCATTGCAGAGAGAGACCATTCAGAAAAAGAAGAAAATAATAAGCAATAAACAGGAAAACATGTATAATAGGTATGCATAATTGGCCTTCATATCCTGATACGTGTTTCTTTTTACATATGCTAGTTCTTATGTGTTTTACTCGCTTCTCTTGTATCCTACTTATTTCTTTTTCAGGAGTAAACAAGGGGGAAAAGATAAAACAAACAATAACAATTTGTTGGCCACGGCTTAAGTCTAGCAGGATGGTTTATGAAAAGATATTATTAATTTAAAAATGGGGGCTGACGTGCGCATAACCTGTTTAAAATATGTTCCTCAAACAGAAGAACAGCATTTGAAACAACCTTACAAGCAAACAACCTTATCAGACAGAAGCTTACATAGACAAAGTTTAGAATAAAGTCTTGACTCTCTTCAAGTCTGACTTGTTAGTTGATGTTGTGTAGTGTTTAAAAATTGAAACAGTTAATCACATCTTCCAGCACATGTAGAAATGAGAAGAAGTAAATTACTCCAACAAGAAAGTTTTTTTAAGAAGCAAAATGACCTGCAGCTTGGAAATGCTGAAAGTCTCAACTAGATTAGATCTTTAGAAATTTAATGGATAGGGAAAAGGGAACAACTTTATATATACAGAAAGTTAATAAAGCAATAAATATAGCAAACATCACTGAAGTCACTAAAATTATGAATAAAAATCAGCATAGAAAATGTTTGTAAACCACTAGCAACAAAAGGAAACTCCATGGCCAAAAAGGGAGAGGAAAAGAGTGATCAAAGAACAAGGAGACTCTAAACGAGACATGATCAGAAATTAACAGCCAACATCAATCAAAGGAAATCATGTCAAAATTGAAATTTAAAAACAAAGTTGCAAAAGGAATGTAAAATTTCAGTTGCAGAAGGTTAGAAATCATTCTATTGTATTGTTTTAATTGCTAATCAAATCTGAAAGAAACATCTCTTGTTCAGAGCTTTTTACAAGTGCAACGAATAGATAGAAATGTGAAATTGGACTTGGCCTTCCACTGATGATGATTATGGGCTATGTTCCTAAGATCAGCATTCAAAATTCTGAAGAGACTCAAAATATTACTGAGGGGGCATGGAGGGAAAATCAAACTATATTCTAGAAACAGTCATGGATATTAATATTTTATAAAAGAAACGATAATCACAGATTAAAAAATAACTACTAAATTTCAATTGGAGAAGTCGGAGCAAAATAGGAAAGATCAAATTAACAAAAGGTTGAATTGACAACCTGATCCTTTAATTGGTCAAGCAATGTGCCTCCAATCAATCCAGGTCCAACAATGCCCACAGCAATTATTGTTCTTGACAAATAAAATTTTGAGTGCACAGCACGTAAGGCTCTTACACAATCTTCTCGCTTAACAACTACTGTAATGTTGTACTCTGTGCAACCTTGAGCTATAGCACGGATGTTGATATTAGCCTGCATTAAAATGCTACTTTTGAAGACTGACATTCAGAAAAATTACCAGGATAAAATATGATTACATTATTCATATTGTAGCGGTTGCATTGTATGAATGCCCTTGACATTATGTTTGTGCTACTGTTGTTTTCACGAGATATAGCCACATACATAGTCACATACCGAAAAAAAATTTATATACAAGGGTAGAAAATTGTCAAACCTTTGCAAGTGCAGTGAAAAGTGTAGCACTAACTCCAGGAGTGCTAGCCATTCTCTGACCAACAGCTGCCAAAATGCTACAGTTCGGAATTACTGCAATCTGAGAAGAATTTAAAGTAATATCAGGTTGTTTTAAAAGTACCCTTAATCAGGTAGCTATAGTATTATAATATTGCAACTTGTGAAGCGACTAAAAGAAGTGGATATGATAAGTTGATAGAATCTAAAGACAGAAGAAAAATCCCAAAAAAACACCAACACACTTCGCTAATCACACTGTTTATCGAAGCTGAATCCAAAGGTCAAAGAAACCCTACATATTGAAACCATAAATTGCAAAATCTGGTCCAAGTCCTTTTTGATCTATAATCATTGCTTTGAACAGTGGGAATTTGTTTAGCAGCAGCATTATAGGTAAAATTAGTTTCTATAATGTCTGGTTTGTAAAATATTTATAAGTCAGAGTAGCTCTGCAGTGTGACTATACTTGTGAATTGGGATGCCCGTAATTAAATCAGAGTAGCTCTGCAGTGTGACTATACTTGTGAATTGGGATGCCCGTAATCAGTTTAATCAGCCCAGACAAAATATAGATGTTTCAGGCTTATCCTACTCTCCTCTCATTTATGCAGTGTTAAGCCTCCATATCCATAATTTCTTAGCTTGTTTCCAATTGGTTGGCCAGTTTTATTATCCTCCCTAGAGAAGAAAGACGCCTCAAGTAAGACCAAGTCAGTGCTTATGTCACTGTTGATCAGGGGTATCTAAAAGCTGTTGTTTCAGGTTTTCCTCTTTTCTGTTTGCATCTACTAGACCTAGATTTTGATAGCCTTAACAATTTTTAGGCTATCTTGAGCTGATTTTTAAATTATTCAAGTTAGTGAAACCTAGAACCCAATGCCACAAATATCCAATCTGTCTATCATTCATCATAACTTGTCCAATATGGTGTACCCTGCTCAATCCAATTATGACAATACTTTTTCTCTTTCTGATCAAATCAAGGCTCTCCGTGCTGCACAATGCATATCTAGCAACCACATGAGAACAGGATTATATTCTTCAAGAAAAGACCTATTGAAGCTCTGTCACACATCATCTTTACTGTGAATTCTCTTTTTTCATCTAACTGGTCTTGTACAAACATCTAAATGAACAAGTTAAAAGATAAAAAGAGAAGGGGCCCTTTATCACATAACAGGGCTCAAATTAAAACCTTAACCAGGATATGGAAGGTGCAGTTGATGCAAAATGCATTAACTAAAGATGGTCCCAAGAACTGAACGCCCCGTTTTTCCCTTTCTATTACAATTGGATTGACAACACTGGTAACTTCTCAAACGCAATCAGGAAAGCATAATACCTGAGAAAGACGTCCGGCACTCAAAGCCTGACCAAACCTAGACTCCAAAACATCCGCAACGGCTTTCACCTCTTTCTCAGGCACAGCAAAGCACACTGAATGCTCACTGCTAGCCTGCAATATAGCTGCCAATTAAAGTACTTGTAATCATAATAGTAATAACTAAAACAGGAATCAGTGGATTAATATACCTGGGATATCATGATTACATTAGCACCAACATCTTTTACTGCACTAAAAATGGCGCTAGCAGTACCAGGAACACCAGCCATTCCGGTTCTGAAAAAGGGTAATAAGCATCATGTAAAATAAGCAAATCGTACATTGACTACTCCTGAATCAAGCGCAGCCTTACCCCTCAACATTCACAAGGGCTACATTGTCAATTGTTGCAAATCCTTTGACAAGGGATTCCAATTTTTGTCCATCTTGGTATTCATTTCCAGAAGATCGGCAGATCATTGTTCCAGGTGCAGAAAGGTTGAAAATATTTTTTATAACTATTGGAATGTCGTATTGCATCACTGGAACAATTGTTCGAGGATGTAAGACATTGGCACCGAAATACGACTGCAGAAAAAATAAGAAATTTTGCTGTTACAAAGGGGCATAAGAGGCCATACTAAATTCAGAAACTGCAGAGAATGTCATGACTTCACCATTTCCCACGCCTCTTGATACGACAATGTCTTCAGAATAACTGCCTCACTAACTGCAAATGAGGCATCATTTAGTTGGAAAACATCCACATCAATGATAAATACATGATGAAATTTGGCTCATGAAAGTCCAGAAAGGCATCAAGTTGGAAAAGGCATTGAATGAGCATAGACGAACCTTTTCTTGGATCTGCACTATATACTCCATCAACATCTGTCCAGATTGTAACTTGATGTGCTTTTAAAAGAGCCCCCATTATAGCAGCGGAGAAATCACTACCATCTCTCTTCAAAGTAGTGGGAATATTCTGTGGCGTGGTAGCTATAAAGCCCGTTGCAATGATCGTTTTAGATGGATTTTTGGAGTACCATTTCTCAAGTCTCTCCTCTGACATCAAATAATCTGGATCAACTTGGTTAGAACTTGTCGGGTTCACAACAAGCACTTCCCTTGTGTCCATCCACTTACACTCTACACCATTCTGCAAGTATAAATTTAAAAGGTAGAGCCAAGATGTGGGGTGATTTTAATTTCATAACCAGAAGAACTAATTAGCTATGTAAGATTGAACAAAATCTACAAGAAACCCACCTTTCTGACAGCAGATGACAGCAAATGTGCAGACCACAACTCTCCATGCCCTACTACAAAATCGGAAAAAGACTCTGTTGCATGACCAGCTGCAAAACAAGTAAGCTGTAAAGTTAAAAGGGGGGGCAGGTCAATCAAAGGAACTCCAATTAGGGACCAATTCAGTTCTAGCAAAAACAAAAGACTAAAGCAACAACCCAGTATGATAACCAGAGACTGAAGGAAAACCATAATTATTGCACCGCAATATGCTTCCAATTAAGGGAATGGGGATTAGAGTACTCTAGATTATTTTTCTTTTACATCATCCTTTGTAGAACTACAAATTTGCAATGGTGTTTACTCGGTTTGAGCAAAGAAGCGTCAAGAAGCTCCCCCACCCCACCCCCCACAACCCCCCCTAGATATCAGGCAAACAAACGGGAAAAACAGGCATACCAATATATATTGCACGGAGCATGGATTTAAGGTTGTTCACGTCATCTTGCAGTTTAGATAAGAAACTAGCTAGGTCGTCTCCATCAAGTAGATCAACAGCTGCTAATTTATGTTTCTCTCTAACAGCATCAAGTGCTGTTATATACGAGTCATCTCGAGACTGTGCCTTGTAAATCAGATCATACATCATGTCAGTTACTTTTGACATTGCAGATACCACTACCAACTTTCTCTCCGATTGATCAGCAGTTATTATCTCAGCTACATTCCCAATTCTTTCAGGTGTTCCCACACAGGTACCACCAAATTTATGAACAGACCAGCAAACACCCTTCGGGAGCTGAGTATTTTCTAGCGCTCCATCCAACAAGTATTCTGTCACAATATAGGATAAAGGAAGAGGAAATTAGCAACCACAGAAAATCACACATGGATGACAAGAGCTTTAAGTGTAAAATAAACCTTTGCTCGTCACAGCAGCATTTATGCTGAACTTTGATGATTTCCCTCTTTCCCATTGTGAACTAAAATCCACACTGAAATGAAATTATAAAACAAAGCAAGGAAAGACTTACCAAAACAGAAACAATTAGATGAAAAGAAGATTCTCAAAGGAAAGGGACAAATCATAGTAGTAAGTGTCCAGGATGCTCATTAGAAGTTTCTCGCAAAATAACAAAAATAAAAGGACCTTTTAGCAAGTAGATGTCACAGATGGGCGACAAAATATTCTTTTTGGTTTTTTTAATGCTTTTCTTATTTTGGTTGGTGAGCAGTTGCATATTGAAACCCCCATGTCTCCAAACCCCCTACCCATGAGCCCAAAAGTGGCATTGCCAATTTTGCTCCTTTAATGACTTGAAACCACATTGCCAGTTTTGCTCCTTTAATGACTTGAAACCACAATGTTATGCTTTGAGGTGGAGGGCCCTTACCACTATGGTCATACTTCTTTTTTCTTGAGAATGGTAAGTATACAGCTATGGTCCTTATATTCCTTTTGCTCTTTTCTTCTTTAGGGAGGGTACACCTTAAAGTTGAACTGAAAGTTTAGACATGACAAAAACTACTCCATTATTTCTTATGCCTATACAGTCGTTAGCCCAAAGTTTATTTATATATGAGGATCTCTTCAATGTTATGACATGCATTAGCAAGACAAACTAAATTTTGAAGAGTCTTACAACAGTCGACGGAAGGGAAGAAGTAGAATGATGTAATTTCAATTCTAATGGATCAGAAATCTCTTCTAAATTAGCAAGGGGAAGATAAAAGGAATTGGACTGCCTCAACCACCCACAGATCCCTGTTTACTGTTTTTTTCTGTAATCTTTGGATATCAAACATCAGGCATATTTAACAAGTTCCCATCTCTTACATTATCAAACATGGCTTACATTGCTAGCACACACTCCTTGAATGGATTTTAACTATTATCTTGACCTTCGCAGAAAATCCTCACTTCTTTGCTAATCAAAACCGTAGGGACATCAGTTAGCTTCTTTCAATTTATGTTATTTCTTTCAGGTGATGACATTGTCCCAATAAAACCGCAAATGTGGCAAATTTTCTACCACCCAACAACTGTATCTGAATGGATAAAAAAAATTAGGAAGGTAACATTCTACATATCATCAGCACAATAGGTTATGCTGGCAGTCTTATTTACAGATTCAAATGGCCAAAATAACCGTTGTAGTTCTTCTTACAAGAAGAATGGATAAAAACTTTAATGGACATAACGTTGAAACTATAACAGTAGATGTCACTGCTCAGTTATGGAGTTCATTTCTGACTCTCAGACACAAAATGGACCATGCTTAAGCACACTGCATATCTTCTGAGCTGCTAGATTAGAAGAGGTGGAAGCAAGTGCCCGAAGAGATGATGGAAAATCATTCCACATTGCATATGGTGGACTGTGTCGAAAGAGAGAAATAGTATATGTTTTGAAGATAACTCCAATTCCAATCATAAAGTATAATGGAATTGTATTGTGTCTTTCTTTTTTTGGTGTAAAGAAACAGATGTAGAGGAATTATAGCTTGTAGATCTGTTAGGCTCTCTGTAAGTAGTTTCTCCCTTATTCTCTTCTTCTGTTACTCTTTTGAAGGTAGAAGAATACAACATTACCAGTTTCAAAAACAAAAAAAAATCGGAAGTATGTCTGATCTGCTTCCTGAAAGATCCTGAATCCTTGAACTATACATCCTCAAAGTCCTCCACGCCATACCAATAAACTACCCATCAAATCCTCTCATTTTTTTCCATGTTTCAACGCACATTCTGTGATCATAAGCATCTATATTACGGCTAAACTTCCCTATCTTCTGCAACCCTCTATTGTCCTACATCAATTATAATGCCAAACCAAAGAAACAGGTATTACCTGACACAGTGAAATTGACAAAAGTTTGCCCTTAATTAAAACATCAAACTAGAAATGCTTGTATCTGTGAAATATATTTTCACCAAGAAATACTTGCTTTCTTTCTTTTTTTCATGTTTGCCGATATGTGCCAATACAAACACACTATTAACAAGAATTTTTCTCTTTAAATTGATCACATGACTCAACATAAATATTCATCTAGGATATGGACCAACAACGGGAAATGTGAAATTTCAGTGATTTCAAAAACCCTTTCCCAAGCCTCTCCCCCCCCCCCCCCCCCCC
>NC_028647.1:41151058-41156387 GCF_001406875.1 Solanum pennellii
CCCCCCCCCCCCCCCCCCTTCCTCTCCAATATTCTAGCAAGTAACTATCTCTGAAAATTTTGCAAAAGGACATCCATTCCACATTGAGGTTTCATTGCTACGGTACAGCAGTTCAAAGCTTAAATGGAGTAGAATACAACTGTGGACCCACAAAAACAAAGCACAGTAAAACTATGTCGAAGAAAGTTCCCAATCCGCCTCTCACTACTGAATAGAAGACCATAAACCAAAAAAAGATAGCAGAATGATGAGATAATTCCAATAGTTTAAAGCATGTGTTTATCCAATAGCATTTTCAGTTTGCTTTTACTAAAGTTGAACACAATTACCCAATACCATCCCAAAAATTCAAACTTTACGACCCAAAATTAAAAAATTGAAAATCAAAGATTGTTAACATCTGAACTAGCATAAGGGAAACATGCAGAAAAATGAAAAGTGTGAAAGTTTAGTTACTTGAGAAAAGGAGAGCGTTGAATGAGAGAAAATGAATTGATATTGTTAATGGTGGAAAACTTCGTCCTGTTAGCCTTGACATGTTTTGAGGAGAGATGAGATGAATAAGATGGAGAAATAGGAGATGAGAATGCCATTGTTGATTCAAAGTAGAAGAGAAGACAGACAAGGGAAGGGGGGCTTAAGGTGGGCGAAAGTAGGTTTAATCACTGATTTTCATTACTATATTGTATTAGCTAAAATGTTACGTATCATATATGCTTCTTTTTGCTTACCTTATCAATTGGTGGGGCTTATAAAAATATGGGTAGTTTGATCGAGTGTATACAAATAATATTAAATATAATGTTATTACCCAAGGTCTTTTCTAGGCGTGATGTGACTATAGGATTTCGAGAAATCTAGTACAAAGTCTTAGGACCTGTTGGTAGGAGATATTGATTAAAATAGTTTATAAATTAAAATTTAGTTTAATAAAAATATTGTTTGTGTTATAAATAATTTGTATTATAGTGAATGTCTAATTATGTGAAGTTCTTGTAGGATATGGTTAGAAATCCTATTTGGGGACCAAGTAAGGTTTTCCCTATAAATAAAGGGTTTTTCTTCGTTGTAAATAAGATTTGTGAAAGATCTATGAATCCTGAATATACTTCAAGAGAAATAAGAAGTCTTTTCTCTTCTCCCTACTTTCTTCTTCTTCTAAATTTATATAGTTTCATAACACGTTATCAGCTCGATTGTTCTATTTTTAAAGAATTATGAAGAAGACGGGAAAAGTGCAAAAGATATCTTGCATAAGTTATGCAATAAAGTTCTTATATCTACAGGGTATGATTTATTTTATGTTATAATTATTTATGTAACAGATCTGGAGGTACCATCTAAAATAAGTATTTAAAAAGACTTGTCGACTTTCTATACGTTTAATTTTAACCGACTGGAAGAGAATTTCTTAATTTATTTTAATAATTAAATAAGCACAATTTAGAGAAAGATATATTTTCAATCTTTATATGAGGTACGTGATCTATTAAACTATATCTATAAACTGCTAATGTTGATTATAAGAAATCATTAGTCTCAATTTTGTGTGTAATTATAATATATAATCATATTAATGATCATCAAAAGTGATAAATTGTAATTATTTTCAAAAGCTTGCGGTCGAGCCTCACTGTGGGTAAGACAATGAATTTAAGTTATATCGCACCAAAAGAATAAGACGATGGATTTACATTCAATCGCACCAAGAGGGTAAGACATCAGAAGTCTTGATACTTTGTGGTGAAAGATGTTGGATTCAAGTCCCTCATTGATTTATAGCATAAGACATTGTGTTTAAGTCTCAATGCACCATATTGATGATATTATGATGACTAAGGAAAATAATGAGTTTTTGATAAAATTAGTCATGAAATATATCTCATTGAAGCAGATCCATTCCCCAAAGTGAATGAAGCAGTGCATAAATGTCTAAAAGAAGACAATTGATTAAATGATGCACATGAATATGGAATGAGGTACTAAGTTATCAAAATTTGATGTACTTAGATGATTGTGTTCCATTCATGAACAATGAGAGCCTTTGATAAATGGTAAAAATACAGATCCATTCTTTAGAGTGAATGAGGTGATAAGCCACCATTCTAGACATGAATTTTCTTGTACCGCTTGTTAACAAGGCAAGTTAATTGTAAGACCATCATAAACGAAAGTTGAGATTGAATTCTCTGCGTTCTAGGAACGTATACAGATATTTGTGGACCTAGTCATCCACTTAGTGGATTGTTTAGATATTTAATGATCCTAATAAATGTTTCTTTTAAAATGGTCTCATGTTTGCCTATTATTATCTCGCAACTTGATGTTTGCAAAAATATTGGCACAAATAATATGTTACATGCACAATTTTCTTCAGATTAGTTCATTCAATGATTGGATTATGACTCACCTAAAGGGAAGTAATTGAGAAGAAATAAATCTGAAAATTACTCTTGGATTAATAAAATTGAAATTTACTCATATAATAGTAAATCAGAAATTTACTAAAGCAAAAGGCACATGACATAGTAAACTTGGAGTTTACGAGCACTAATAATTTTATTAGTTGGCATGAATAATTTGGTAATCCCAAAGATGTGCATACTGAGTAATGGCATACATTGAAAAACTAGAAGATTCTTCAAGAATTCCTTTGTTGTTTGTTCTCATTACAAGTTGATTGGATCAACTAATGTTGAGATTAAATCTCTAAATTCTGAAAAGTATAAAAGGTGAATATGGGCCCGTTTACCTATCATGTGATATGATAAAAAGATGTATCTATAAGATAATCACATGTGCATTTGTTGTCAACCTGTAGTTTGACATTCATAAAATTGTTTGTGCAAAAATAATTGAGTTAAGAGCACAATTTCAAAATATGTAATCAAGATAGTTTATCTTGATAATATTGATAAATACTCAAGATATTGTGACATTAAATGTCTGAGATAGTGAAATCATTGCTTGTGAAAGTAAAGCTCCATGTGTTGATCTTAAATATGATACCACATATAAAAGTAATTGTATGCATCAAACCAACAAATTATGATCAAATTTTCTTTCTGTTGATTTATGATCAGGGACCAAATATTTTTTCATCTGATTATTTTGGTATGTAGTATATAATCAACGAATATACAATGATGCACAAAGATAGACTCTCCAAAAGATTGAGATATATGTTAGTTTGTCTAACATAAGGGGGAGACTAGAAGCAACACAAGAGTTGTAAATACATCTATTGAATGTCCCTTAAGGATAAAGTCTATGATATGCATGAAGCATGATAGACTAATCAATTCTACATAAAATAATCCTTGAAAAAGGGGAGGATCAAAGAATCAAAATGATCATAATAAGGATACAATGTGCTCTTGGAGAGCCTACGACATAACACTTTATGAAACCTCATGAGAGGGGTAGCTACCTAAAAATAATGAAGTGATGAGATCTCAATAAGTTTAGTCGTATTGTGAATCGATACAAAATGGTATATCGTTGACGATATCTTTGATACAATAGCGCGCAATAATGTAAAAATTATGAGGATATGAATTCTACATCTATTAAAGCATGCTTGTGTAGAAATAATTATCAAGTGAAAAGTGGAATGATACATCTTGCTAAGCGTAAAAACTTATTTGACTTGCAATCTAGGCA
Source organism: Solanum pennellii (assembly GCF_001406875.1). Classification (NCBI taxonomy): domain Eukaryota; kingdom Viridiplantae; phylum Streptophyta; class Magnoliopsida; order Solanales; family Solanaceae; genus Solanum; species Solanum pennellii. Next base: position 41,154,722 of record NC_028647.1, read on the forward strand.
CTAAAAGTTGTCATACATCTAATATTGAATGTTGTTACTTGACAAAATTGATATGAAAATATCCAATTGGTTCAAAATCTAAAGCATATACAAGTTTTTGGAAAACTTGTTTATCATCCTCGTAAGGATTAAATAGATTCAAAATGCATGAAGCATATACAAATATTGTTATGCAAGTTAATAACTAGAATTGAAACTCTTGAAGAGTTTTCTTGAAGAGTTTTCAAAAGGCAATAGATTATTTGCTTAAAGAAGTTAAAGTAAGTAGCTTGCAGAAATATTTGATCTTGAAGGAAAGATTTATAAAAGCAGATAGAAGAAAACATATTTCATCAAGGTTTTTCTACACTTATGAGCTCCCAAGAATGGTGATATCAATATGCAAGAGGTCTGTTCAACTAACATTATTGTTGATTTATTCACCAAGTCTCTATCAACTACAACTTTCAATAAGATGATGCACAATATTGGAAAACGAAGATTCTAGTCTCTGAATTGATGTTGTCATTAGGGGGAGTTAATACGCGATGTACTCTTTTTTACTCACAAGGTTTTGTCCCATTGGGTTTTTCTTGTAAGGTTTTTAATGAGGCATCCAGAATGCGTATTATTAGATATGTGTACACTTTTTCCTTCACTAGATTTTTTTCCCATTGGATTTTATCTAGTAAGGTTTTAACGAGGCACATAACCTACCGACATTCAAGGGGGAGTGTTATAAACAATTTGTATTATAGTGAATGTCTAATTATGTGAAGTCCTTGTAGGATATGGTTAGGAATCCTACTTAGGGATCAAGTAAGGTTTTCCCTATAAATAAAGGGTTTTCCTTCATTGTAAATAAGATTTGTGAAAGATCTATGAATCATGAATATACTTCAAGAGAAATAAGAAGTCTTTTCTCTTCTCCTACTTTCTTCTTCTTCTAAATTTATATAGTTTCATAACAGTTTGGTTATTTTATTTACCTTAATTCATGAATGAGTTATATTTCATACAAGGTCTGATTTTATCCCTGAAAAAGAAAGGAATAACTAATTCAAGGTTTAACAATCCTTGGATAAGATGCCTAAATGACTAAACTATCCTCAAATCTTTTCTCCTAATTTGTTTTGTAATTTATGTTCTTTTTTATTTATATGAGAATATTTATAAATATTCTTTTAAATTCTTCAAATTCGTTTCATATAATCTAATGATTTCACAAACTAATTTTTTTCTCCATGTTTGATATGTTATATAGGGTCTTTTTTTAATGTAGTTCGTCAATTGACCGCTTGAACTATTTATAAAAAAAATAAATTTCATGTATTTAAACAATTTGAGTAGCTTTGAATCTCTGTGAAGTTTAAGGTATATTTGACAAACAAAAAATTAGTATATATATATATATATATTATAGTATTTAACTTGACAAATTAAATGTAATATAAAATCTCATAATAACTCAAAGATATAATAGAAAAAGAACTTTTTCTAGAATTTTAAACCAAACATAAGATTAAGGGTGTGTTTGATATGAAGCAAAATGTTTTTCTGGAAAACAAGTAGATTTTGGACTTATTTTCTCACGTTTGGATGTGAGTAGAAATATTTTCCAAAAATGATTCTTAATATTTTGAAAATATTTTTTAAAAATAAAATTATGTTTTTTGGGTGTGTGTGT
>NC_028647.1:41157915-41255639 GCF_001406875.1 Solanum pennellii
GGGGGGCTGGGTGAGTGGGTGGGTCAGGGATCAGGTGAAAAAATAAAATTTTGAAATTGAAAATATCTTTTAAAAATTGATGTTTTTCCCCCGAAAAAATTGTAATTTGAAGTTGGAGGAGAGTTTTGGAAAATGTTTTTTCTTAATTTTTGAAGGGAAGTCATTTTCCTTAATTTTGAGAAAAATGGATTGATTTGGAAAAATTTTTCCAAAACTTTTGTCTCAACCAAACATGAGAAAATTGAAAAACATTTTCCTTCGTTCCAAACACAGCTAGATGGAAAACAATGAACCGAAACACTTAATAAATGCTAATAAATGCATTACTAAAACCTGCATTACTAATCCATGCATTAGTAATCTCTGCATTATGCATCTTTGTACCAACGACCCCTTAGCATACACAGACACGATAATAGAGATAAAGAGATTTAAAAGATAGTTTCAACATATAAGAGTTTTATAGAGAAAAACAGAAATCTAAACATCGTCTCAAAGCCATCTAGTACATAAGATGGCTAGCCGGCACATCACATTCCAAAATTGAAAGTAAGGAAAGACTTAAAACAATAAGTGTCCGGTCCTCGAAGCATGAGGACTCACTTAAGCAAGAAAACTTCTCAAAGAACTCTCGCCATGAAATTTGGAACCCTAACTTTCAGACTTTACATTTGGGAAAATGTAGGCAAGAGTATGCTTTAATACAAACATGTACCACGTATGATAGTCATGCATAACATAAAAAGTAATCCAAAAAAGGGACATTTTCATAAGCACGCAATGATCAAGCTAAAACATGAATCATGGATGTTAGAAAACATAAGTCGTAAACATGATCAATGCAAGTGAACATCCTCTTAAAACATACGTCTGATACTTCTTGAAGTAATCTTAATTCATCTTAGCTTGTTTGTGAGAAGTAGCCTTCACAAACATATAATACCATGTGAGCTAGTACATGGAATCTGGTGTCTCCAACACCGAAAAGGGGTGTCCTACTTGCTAAGGTAAGGACCATGAACTTCTAGCTTATGTGGATACACTATCTAATGTCTATCTAGACAATTCTATATTGACACATAGTTTATGGGATACGGGTAGCCGCCACTTGTCCAGTCGGTTGTAAGCTTAATTTCGAAGAATGCTTCTTAATCATATTCATATTATCTTTTAAAGGAACATGGATAATTACCTCTTGCCCTTACAACATGTGACATGGGTAATCACCTCTTACCTCAACATTAGAATGACTCTTTAACATTGGTTTATTTTAGGTGAGAAGTCTTTCAAACTTAAGAACCCTTTTTATTTTATCTAAGATTATCTTTTCATAATCAAACTTTCATGTGTATATGAAATCCTTTCAACAACAACACAACAACAACAACATCATTAATACTTCACTCCCAAAGCATCCTTAGAACAATTACATCAATTTCATAAGAACATGCATAATTTCATAACTCAACTTTCATGTTTCAAACCTACTTTAATCATCAATATTTAGAAAACATGGATTAGACATGAATTCATAGGAATTCATCGTCAGATCATGTAATTATCTTAATCATATTTGATAGATCATAAGACAATCAAATAAATCAATATTTAAAAGAATACATGACATGGAGTAAAAACCTAACTCAATTAAGGATTTTTAACTTTATAAATTGGAAAATTTGGGAACTCGATGGAGGAAAGGGCTCCACGGGTGAAAATCATCATACCTCGATCCCATTTGCTTAACTTCAATGGAGGAGTTTGAGACTTGACTCGGAAACTTCATCTCTCTTTTAACTTCTATAGAGAGAAATATTTGAGATAATGATTTCAATTGGATAAATTTTGGGGTTGAAATACTTATAAAGGGGTTCTGAAGAGGGAAAACAATAGAGCATTAGATCCAACAATTTAAGGACCCAAAAACATAAATGTCGTCGTCAACGACGGTGGCGAACCACAGTCCGTGGCTCAGCTTACAAACCGTTTTTTTACCATCGTTAACTTTAGAAACTCCATATTTGGACCACCGATGATGGTTCCCTTTCTACAGGACATGGTTTAAACGACGGAGTGTAGGTCAAGGTCGTCGTTCTCCATTTTTGACTCTAAAATCTTTCTAAGTCTGAGACTCACCTATGAAACCTAGCTACGACTCATGTATTGGATTACAAACCGTCCTATTGAACCATTGAAAAAAATGAAACTTGACAATTTTGGAAGACTTGTCTGGACAACCACGGACCTGGCGTACTGTCTATGGTACGTTCTATGAGTCGTGGATGGCACTGTCAGAACTAACACCAAATTTTGAAAATTGACATTTTACCATTTTAAATCTGAGGTGTTACGATAATGTTTGTATTGATTATGCTTACATTAGTCATATATAGATTATTTTTATGTATTGTTCGGTGTGGAGCATTAAAATTGCATACATTGTATTGATACGCTCAAATTATACTTCCCTAAAGAAGTATAAGCGGTCGTATCAAGTAGAGAACCCATTTATTAGGTTGGGGTCGATCCCACGAGGGAAATGGTTTAGACTTAACTTTAATATACGATTATCTCTATTTAGTCAAATACTTTCCAAAAACAATTAATTAAAAGGGGGGGAGGGGGGGGGGGTTTGTGAAACAAAAATGTTCAATTATTTCTAAGTAAAACAAGTACCAAGATTAAAACTTTGGTGTTTATCAAGTGGTGAGAAAAACAAGGGTGTAGGTGTTCCCCATAAGTTCATAACGCGATAATCCTAGCTATAACAATTCTTTCCTAGTGTCTTGCATGCAAAGTGATAAGTTATGTATCTCTAAATCCTTGGTCCGGCATTTAGAGAATTTCACCCCGTACCTTGGTCCGGCTACGTGTGTCTAAGTTACTAAACCTTACCTTTTCATCATATTAAGCATCATATTCGATGTATGGCTTAGTTACTACTTCACACCAATCGAAACTATCCTATTAGATAGTGTCCATTAAATCTATATTGATAATTATTTTCCTATTAACTACCCCCTTGGTCCGGCAAGTAGAAATAGCGCAAGTTCTAACACGCGCACTCGTTAAAAAGATTTCTAAACGAAAGAATTATCAATGCATGCAAGAATCTATTCTAGAATTGTTATTTATCTAGTTTTACCTTGTTAATCACCCACGGTTCCCACAACCCTAGTTGTGGATTTAGTTACCCATGCCTAGAAGTAAACGATTCATAGTGTACTTACTTTGACAAGTTTGAAGAAAATCCAGAAATACCACTTGAAATAGCAAAATTCACTTGTAAATCGACTCCGGAAATTTGATATAATTGCCCAAGTTGAAAAGTCAAATCCCCAAGAACTAAAGTATGAAAAATAATAAAAAGTCTAACCCCAAATCCGAGGTATTTTACCCTATTTATAATAACAAAGTCCTAAATTAAAAGGAGTTTAAAATAAGAAAAGTTTTTCCCAAAATGCGTCTTCAATCGACGACTCCACGGCCGGTCCGTCGATGAAACGGCGAATCGTCGACTGCCTCCGTCGGTCCATACTTAGTATCTTCTTCAAGCCTCCAAATCGCACCTTCTCTGATCCAATCGACCGACCAACAGCACGGTCCGTCGATGAACTTACAGTCCGTCGATGCTTATTGTCGTTCCATACTTATCTTTTCTCTTCACCGGGTACTAGGGCAGTCTTTGATTACATCGAGGACTTGCCAGCACAGTCCATCGATCAGTCGACGGACCGTCGATCCTTCCGTAGCCCCACACTTGGTCAGAATTTGCTTTCAGGTGCTTGAACCTTCAATTGACAGTCACCACCTACAGTCTTTCGATGAGACGATGGGCCGTCGATGGCTTCGTGGGTAATTTTTGCGCTGATTTCTGCACAGTCTTCTGGATTTCCATTTTGGACAACTTTCCTGCAAAACACAGTAAAAACACATTAAAATTACAACAAAAAGGCCCTAGACACACACTAAACTTAAGGAAAAAGCATTGAACGTACCATGAAACCACGATACATCAACATCCTCTACTTAAATTCGTTGTTCGTCCTCAAGCGACGCACTATGACTCACCACAACACCTTTGTACAAAAGTATCATCTTTTAAGCTTTCGCAATCATATGACTATCAATCCCGACTATTTCCATCGCTTTAATGCATGATTTCACTCTTAGGCTTACTAGGCTCATTCATGTGGATCAGACCACGACACAGGCTCACCACGCACCGACACCTCTACTCTTTATCTCTCACCAAGGTACCAACATTCCAATATTGCAACTAGTGTCCTCGCTTCAAAAGATATCCTCCTTTTTCGCAAAGTGATTTCAAATTTGGGTATAAGGATCATTATTCAACACTCACGCTCAAAACAACTTCACACCTAGTTGGTACTTGTCGCCATAGGCCTGCCCTTATTTTCACTACTTAAGTTCACCATATTAGACTCTTAGGATCATGATAGGACTTTCTTGGCTTGTAATGTAGGCTCTGGGTCAGGGTTGATACATATGGGTACATTTTAGTGACTGGTGGCCCTCCTTGACATTACGGCTAAGCGTCCTACCTCTTTTATTGTCTATTATGCCCTACTCTTCCTTTTCTTGTACTCTTTGCCTTATTTTCTCCTTTCTTTCTCCTTTTTGTGAAAATGACTCTTACTTAAACACTTCTTTTTATTTATAATTTTTTTTATATATTAATCATTTCAACCCCACTTTTCGGGACATTACTCATAATAGCCACCCTCAACTTATTGCTTTACCATGAGTCGAGGTACAGAATACCAAAGTTTGTTTCAGGGCCAAGACGATATCGTTTTCTGCATTAGCTACCCTCAACTTATGCTTTTGGCCTAAGTTGAGGTGCAGATGTCCAAGGAAGGACTAGGGCCAACATAATATACCCAGGGAAGATGAGTTTGGAAGAAAAGAAAGGTACATTGTAAGCTCAAAATATTTTGGATAAAAAAGGGATCAATGTCATTTGGTTTTATTTTATTTAGGCTAAAGATTCACTAATTTGAACAAGGGCCTATGATCCTTTCCTAATTGTCTGACACATATTTCATTTTGCAGGACTAACCGGGTAAGTTCTAGCTAGGTACCAATAGTGGAACAATCAACTTTCCTCACACTCTCTTAACACCTCATTACCCTACCAGATTATCGGACACCTAGTTCGAGTGTTACATTGAGGGTCATGTAATGGTGCATCTCTATGTCATGCTTAGAGCCAACACATTCAAAATTTACTATGCCTAATTATGCAAGCATTCTCTTCAGAACAAGATATCATTCATATTTAGCCATCATGCTTCAAATTTCACATTCATACTTTGTACAAGATACTAAACATGCGGGTTCAACAGTAAAATAACCAGTCGCTTGGGGGCAAAAGAACACACACAAGAAAACTACCAAGAGAGGATTGTGAGTTGGGCTACTTAGACTTCACCCTAGCACTCACTTTCCATTTACCCCACCCCCAAAAAGAAAGCATGCAATTGTCCCCAATTCATAAGAAGCATAAAAAAAGCAAGGTGGTAGGTGAAGCAAACCTGAGGCACATAGAGCCGAAGATCAACAAGCAAGCAGGTCCGGTTGCCCGAAACCCACTCCATCAGTAGTAGGGACACCATCAGTAGTGTCCGCAGTAATGTCCGCACCCTCAGTGGTGCTCCTCTCAGCAGCATCCAATCTGGAGCTAGACGACCCAACAGCTAACTCATGATCCCTCATCTGCTCGGCCTCGTCATCAAGCAACGAGGCTCTCCTCGCAGCCTCCATCTCTAATCGCTCCCTCTTCATAACTAGAGCACCCTCACCCTCACTAATGTGATTGGAACGGTGCTTCTTGGCACGCTCACGTGGTAGAGGCGGTGGTGCAGTGGTGGTTTGGAACAATGCAGTAAGCATCGCATCCTCATCAAGCTCCGCAGGTGCAGCCTTAGGCTCGGGTACCTTCATATCTAAGATAACATCAACACCAGCCCTCAGACTCACCACATTCATCTGGAGAGTCCTCAAATAATTGGTGGGGGATGGATGTGCGAGGAATCTCAACCCAAAAGCATTGAGGCGCTGGTGGACCGCCTGAATCCACCTCTCCGTCTGCTGAGCAACCTTCTTCTCAATCCGGTGCTTAGCCTCAGCAATGGACTTCTGCATCCAAGGCAGGATATGGTGAAACAATGTGTCCATCAGGGACTCTAGATTCTCGACCCTAGCAATCGAGACCAGTACTACTGATGGTGTAGATCGGGAGGAACTCAGTACCCTACTAGTACCCGGGGCAGACTCAACCAGGGTGGTGTCAGTAGGCTCTAAAGTAGCATGATCATCCCCTTGGGCTTGCTCTACCATATTTGCGAGGTTCTCACATAACGACTGCACATCCACTCGGGGCCCTCTATTTGGTGCCACCTCATTGGCCTCATCCCTGATGAGACCTATGTCCATTGTCCTGGTAGAAGTACGGAGAACATCTATGTGCCAAATGGGCACTCCAGCAGCCCTGCACAACTCAAAAATCATACAGGAAAAAGGGTAAGTGGTCGAGGCCTTAAAATCCCTCTCATGGATGACATACAACAACAACCTTCGAAAATCAATCTCGAACCCGACGACCATAGCGGCAACCAAGACCGCTCTATCCTACGTAAGTATGTTGTCTACAGCTGTGGGAGATAGGCGTTGGCAGACCAAAAGCCAGATAAACTTGGCTACAAACGTGAGGTTGAGCTTCTTGATAATGACTCTAGGGTTCAGCACCCAGTCTGCGCCCTCACGCTCTACAGATATGTTCTGGGCAATCCACCTCTTGATAGTCTCTCTCAGATTTTGGTCTCGCTGGAAATGGCTCTGCTTAACCACATCCCACCTATAGTCAAACTCGGGGGAGAGGGGAAACCTGGTGGTAACGATATCCGCTCCGTATAAGAAATGGCGAATGGCATCGAAAGAGATATTCACCCGGCAGCCACAGACTCGAACATATGTAAGTGGTGCCTGTTTGGCGGGGTTAGACCACCTATCCAAAGAACCTCGGAGAGTCGCTACGTAAGAGGCGTAAAACTCTTGCACCAACTCCTCACTGTAGCGTCCCACACTCCTAGTACACTCGAGCTGGTGGTGGGTGAATAGGTCATGTATGGCAGGGACAGTGTGTAGACTCCTTGTAAGAACCCGATGCTCAACTGTCATAGTCCGAGTCATCACCCCCTTATCATTGATCAGCTTAGCATCCCGTAAATTTGGTACTGCCCCTCTACGCACCATTAGTTAGGCTGATCAGCAACCGGTGCAGGGTCCTCATGTCGGAGTGCCGGAGCAGACTTCGAACTCTGGGCCTTGTTAGATGAGGCATGTTGTGCAGGTGCATCCAGAATAGTGGCTCCCTGTGAATCAGAACCTGAGTCATAGGCGTCATTCGACCCTGTAGAGTGGGCCGACTCAGAATCTGAAGACTCCTCGGAGCCAGAAGCTCCTTCAGAACCTGAGGCAGACCTACATGGTGTGCCGGTTAGTATGCGCTACTCATCATATTGGGAGGCAGTGACTACGCGGGCGCCACCTTCTTGGGCATGCCCTGTGTGGCCCGAGCAATAGCTGTCGGGGTCTGTGTTCCTAGGGGCACATACTCAGGATCTCGTTCATCATCGAACGAGCCAATCAAACGCTGGGATGGTGTGACGGACTTGGACCGTCCCCTGGAATAGACAATAATCGGCTTGGGGGCCATTGGTACCTACAAAGGAGAGTTATTAGTTTTATTGTAATCATACTACAGGCACAAAATAAGCAAAATAAAATTTGGAACAAAAGACACAGTGAAATGCAAAATTGCAGAACTGGGCGACAGAACTATCAACGGTCTGTCGATAGGGTCCGTCGATGGACACTTAGCAAATTTCAAAAGTTACAAGCCCACAGAACTTGCAGTTAGAAACGTCGGTCGTGTAGAACGGCCTATTGACTGATCTATGAACCGTAGTCCACTTCCGTCATTGGACACTTAGAAAATTTCAGATTACTTTAGAGATCAAGGTTTCAGTTAGGAACGATGTACCAGTGTTAAGCAAATACATGGTTCAGCTATCGACGGACCTCATCGATGGTCCGTCGATCTACCGACTGTCTGTAGACGGGGTCTCGTACTATTGGTCATAGATAGGTTTTTCAGACCTTCTTTCTACCCCTCAAATGGACAATTTCAAGCATATGCCAATATAGACAACATTCAATAACTAGCAGGAAACAAATTCATCATTCTTAGGGCTTCAATTTTGCACATTTCTATCCTAGATTCTAAGAGACCATCAAGCCCTATGTCGGAAAACGACAAATCAAACTACATTCAGAGTTCATTTTGACAATTTGCACCCCAACCCATTCACTTTTTAGCATTCTGAGGGACATGAAACCAAATTTTAACAAGTTAATCATGTAAAGTTGTCCCTAAGTCAAGACCCACATACAATCAATTCGGTTTCCAAGCAAATGAACATGAATTCAGAGAGCAGATGAGAATGATATACCTGTATTCTGTAGTGGAGTGAAAGTGTGAGTGAACTTGCAACAACAATCGACAAGCCCGCCTTCAAACACCGACCTGAAAATGCTTGGATTGGATGGGGAATTTGGGGACTAGGGTTTCGGGAATTTGGAGAAGTTGAGAGAATAAGAAATTAGAGAGAAATTGAAAGTGAATGAATGTAGGAGTGAATGGGGGATTAAGGGAAGAAAAGGAGGGAAACGGTTGGGGGAAGAATTTGAAAAGGTGTGGGAGAGTAACTGAAAGGTTATGATGTTATATAGTCGGTCGGGTCGGGTCGGGTCACAGGTTTTTGGGAACAAACGATTCCCTGAAGACGCACCGTAAGTCAATCGATGGTCCGTCGACTGATCCATCGATTGTGCCTTAAAATAGATGATATTGAAAAACATACATGGGATCAATGGACAACACTGACGGTCCGTCGATGGGATGATGGCCTGTCAGTTGGTCCGTAGTTCAGTGCACTAGACCAATTTTTGCAGATTTCTGGTGGTTTTTTTCCTGCACATTGAGCACCCCGTAATCAATTCTTTTTGTGTTTTAAGGACACTTTTTAGGCACAAACCCTAAGCTACTCTAGCCAACAGTCTAAAAGAAATAAAAGAAAATTCACACATGACATTGAGTAAAAACCGAAAGAATGCAACTATTCCTACAAAGACAAGAAAAACCTATTGTTAGCTAGAGGATACACATTGGGTTGCCTCCTAATCAGCGCTTGATTTAAACGTTGCGGCACGACGCAAGACTCTTGATTACTCAGACTTCATCAAGATAGTATGCCTCAACCACTTCATTTGAATTTTCCGCATGCCCGAGGTAGATTTTGATTCTTTGCCCATTTACTATGAACCTTTCACCCTCCTTGTTCTCCAAATCAACCGCACCATAAGGGAACGCTTGAGTGATCAAGAATGGACCAGTCCATTTGGACTTGAGTTTGCCCGAAAACAAGCACAACCTAGAGTTGAACAAAAGCACCAAGTCCCCAACCGCAAATTCGCGCTTCTCAATCTATTGGTCATGGTACTTCTTCATCTTTTCTTTGTAGAGGGATGAACTTTCATATACCTTCAAGCAAAAACTTTGATTCAGTGCTTCATTCAAATCCATCTTCAGTTTCCTCATCGGCCACATAGCCTTGTGCTCTAACTCAATCGGCAAATGACAAGCCTTTCCATATACAAGTTGATATGGAGACATACCTATGGGAGTCTTATATGCTGCCCGGTAATCCCATGGAGCATCATCAAGCCTCCTTGACCAATCCATTCTATTAGCATTCACTGTTTTCGATAGGATCTACTTGATTTCTCTGTTGGACACCTCTACTTGCCAACTAGTTTGCGGATGGTATGGAGTGTCTACATTGTAGCGAACCCCATATTTATCCATTAATCCTTTCAACAACTTGTTGCAAAAGTGGGACCCCCCATCACTGATAATAGCCCTAGGGTGCCAAATCTAGAAAATATGTTCTTTTTCAAGTATGCGATGACACTCTTCCATTCATTATTGGCAAGTGTTATGGCTTCGACCCATTTTGACACATAATCCACCACCACAAGAATATATTTCATCCCATGAGAACTCACAAACGGTGCCATAAAGTCAATTCCCCATACATCAAACAACTCAATTACTAGAATGGGATTCAAAGGGATTCCTTGCCTTCTCGAAATACCCCCATCTTGTTGGCATCTATCACATGCCTTAGCGAACTCATGATCATCTTGGTGGATGATTAGACAATAGTACCCACATTGTAAAATCTTATGGGCAGTCCGGATACCACTATGATGCCCACCTAGAGGCGAGGAGTGGCATGCCTCCAAAAATATAGCATCTTAACTTCCGGCACACAACGACGAATAAGCCCATATGCACAACTCCGATATAAATACGTCTCATCCCAAAAAAACTTTTTCACATCTTGCATAAAATTTTTCCTTTGATGAAAGGACTAGTCCGATGGAACTATATCACTAGACAAATAATTCGCAAAATCTACAAACCATGGAATCAAGTCATGAGAAGCGGCCAATACATGCTCATCAGGGAAGGTATTATTAGTTTCAGCCTTTTCACCCAACTCTCGCATAGCTTCATCTTCTAATCTGGACAAGTGATCTGCAATGACTTTCGGTCCCTTTTCTATCTTTCACCTCAAAATCAAACTCTTGCAATGGTAGTACCCATCTAATTAACCTTGGTTTCACATACTTCTTTGCAATCAAATATCTCAAAGCAGAGTGGTCGGTATTCACTATGACTCTCGTGCCAAGCAAATAGGAGCGAAATTTTTCTAAAGCAAATACCACTGTAAGGAGCTTTTTTTTCAGTCACAGTGTAGTTCTTTTATGCTTCATTAGGGCCTTACTAGCATAATAAATGCGGTGAAGGATTTCATCCCTTCTTTGTCCCAAAGACTACACCAAGAGCAACCCCACTAGCATCACACATCACCTCAAATGCTTTACTTCAATCCGGGGAAATACTAATGGTTGCAGACATCAACTTCTCCTTCAACTCTCCAAATGCCTTCAGACAGGATTCATCAAAATAAAATTTACATTCTTTCTCAATTAACTTACACAGAGGATGTGCAATTTCTGGAAAATCCTCTCCGTCCTCACAACTTTTACAAAGATGGATGGATGAAGTCTCTCTATCACCTCAACTTTGGCTCGATCAACCTCTATCCCCTTCTTTGAGATGCGATGACCCAATAAAATACCCTCTTTCACTATTAAGTGACATTTCTCCTAATTTAGCACAAGGTTGCACTCTTCACACCTTTTGAGAACCTCGGCCAAGTGACTCAAACAACGCACGCTTAAAGGAGTCACCAACAACTAAAAAATCATCCATAAACACCTCAATAGTGTCCTCCACCATATCAGAGTATATCGACATCATACATCTCTGAAAAGTAGCCGGTGCATTAAACAACCCAAAAGGCATCCTCTTGAACGTGAAAGTTCCATACGGGCAAGTGAAAGTGGTTTCCTCTTGGTCCTCCGGTGCAATAGAGATTTGATTTTAACCCAAATAACCATCAAGAAAACAATACCACCCTTTTCCTGCAAGCCTATCTAACATCTGATCCATGAGGACATAGGAAAATGGTCCTTCTCAGTCCATACATTCAACTTCCGGTAATCCATAAAAACTCTCAATCTCGTCACCGGCCTCATTGAAACAAGCTCATTCTTCTCCTTAGGGACCACAATCATTCCCCCCCCCCTTTTGGGCACACACTGAACAGGGCATACCCAACTACTATCTTCAATAGGATATATGACTTCTGCATCCAACCACTTAATAATCTCCTTCTTCACTACCTCTTGCATAGGTGGATTTAACTGTCTTTGATGCTCAATACTTGGCTTATCATTGGTCATGAGTTAGATTTTGCGTGAACAAATACCGGGTGTAATCCCAATAATGTCCGCAATAGTCCAACCAATAACTCATTTGAACGTCTTTAACGCCTCTATCAGACACTATACTTGATCCACATTCAAATCCTATGCAATGATTACCGGCAAAGTGTCATCTTTTCCCAAGAATACATACCTCAGATGAGGTGGTAGAGCTTCAAGCTCTAATTTTGGAGCCTCCTCAATAGATGGTTTTGCAGGTGGGGACTCGCGATACTTTATATCTAACTCCAATTTCTTTGTTTTGAACCGCACGTCCCTCGATCAAGTACCGCAACTAATGACCCTTACTCCTCAATACCATCACTCTCAAATTTCATGATCACTGGCACTAGTGCCTAAACACCAAGGCGTTCTTCGATTTGTACCTCAGACGAACTCTCAACCTTGTAAGTTATAGCGGATACTTTTTGGAGCTCACTACTCTGCTTCATGGACCTATAAATGTTGAAAGTTGCTTCTTCATTGTTCAACCTAAACTTCATCTTCCCTTTTTTCCATGTCAATCAAGGCGCGACCGGTAGCAAGGAATGGCCTTCCAAGAATAATAGGCACCTCAAAATCCACCTCACAGTCAAGAATCACAAAATCGGCAGGGAATATAAATGACTCCACCTTCACCAACACATTATGGAGTATCCCAATGGGCCTCTTCATCGTTTGATCAACCATCAGTAACTGTATTGCAGTGGGCTTTGGGTCACCCAAACCCAACTTCTTGTAAATAGAGAGAGGCATGAGATTTATGCTTGCCCCAAGATCACATAATGCTTTAGCAAAGTTTAACAATCCGATGGTACATGGAATAGTGAAAGCGCCTGGATCTTCTTTCTTTTGTACAAGAGACCTTGTAGCAATATCACTACAATGTTGCATCCGATCATTATCCTCAAAACTTACCGATCTCTTCTTACTAACCATATCTTTCATAAACTTGGCATAACCGAGAATTTGTTCAAAAGCTTCTATCAAAGGGACATTGATGGAAAAGTGTTTCAATATAGTAATAAAACACCAATATTTACCATCCTCGGTCTTTTTCACCAATCTTTGTGGGAATGATGGTGGTGGTCTAGGAACGGGGGTCACCTTTTGGGATATCTCAGCTTCTTTCCCCGACTTGTCTACCAACTCACCACTAACTTCCACTACCTCATCATCTCTTATCACCTCATCTTCTATGCCAGACGGCATAAGTGGATCAATGGTTTGCTTACCCCCTCGAGTAGTGACTGCCATGCAATGTCCATCATTTTTTGGATTTTGGAATGTGTTGCTAGGAAGAGTACCGGTCGACGTGGGTTCACAGTAGAAGACAATTGGTCCATTTGCAGCTCAAGATGCTTGATTGAGATTGCATGTGCATCCACCTTTTGCCCAATATTAGCCAAATCACCTCTCAACTCTTTGGCGTGCTCATCACTTGCATCAAACCTCCTCATCATATTTTGCAACATGTCCTCAACTCGCACCATACTACCTCCACCATCCCTAGGAGCAACTTCCCGATTTTGAGCTGGAACATAAGGCCCACTCTGATTGTTTCTGTTACCATATTTACCTCGGTTGAAGTTGTTGTCGTGGTTCTAGTTCCCATCTTGAACATAATGACCCTTTCAGTTGTAATTTCCACAGTTCTCACCTTGATTTCCTTGACCTTGGCGCCAATTTCTTGATTTACTGTATAAGAATCCTCTTCATAGTAAAATTCATCTACTGGCAGTGGTGGTTTAGTCAAATAATTCACCGCATTCACTTTTTCTGCACCCTAGTGACATGCTTCAATAACAACCCAAGCTCAGTCCTCATCTGAGCCATCTCTTCACGAATCTCATATGCGGCGGGTTGTTGTACCTTGCACTAAAAAGGTATTTTTCCTAGTGTCTGACTTCCTCGTGTTCCAAGATTTAATATTTCGGGAAACTTTCTCCAACTTTTCTGGGATCTCTGCATATGTGCACTCACCATAAGAACCACCTACAATAGTATCAAGTACTGCCTTATTGTTATCATCTTGCCCCCGATAGAAGTACTCTTTCTACAATTCATCATCAATGCGGTGGTTTGGGACAATTCTCACAAATGAGGAGAACCTATCTCAAGAACTACTTACCGACTCCCAGGCAATGCCACAAAGTTGTTCACTCAGCTTCTCCCAAGTATAAATTGAGTTATAGGGCAACTCAGTAAACCACTTGCGGCTTCTCCCGTCAGTGAGAGAGGGAACACCCTTAATCTGATGACATCCATGTCTAAGTCTGGCCTCCCTACACAACTTTTATATGCCAACCTTAGTTTGGCGATATGAGCATGTGGATCCTAAAATGGTAGCCCCAAAAACAAACCTCTAGCGGTGAGCATCTGTATTAAGCTACTATTTACCACAAATGTATGACCCTATGGTAGAGGATGCAGGCCAAGAGGCCCATCATAATCTTTGATGTTAACATTGCCCCTATAATAATCTTGAGGACGTGGGGCGGGAGGTTGCCTCCTCAAAGAACCATCACCAGGGTTCTCCACAATCACTTGGTTGTGAGCATCAACCGGCGGAGGAAGTTGACGGTTGATCCCATCAGCAATATTAGTAGGATTGTGTGGATCGTTCATTCTGCGAAGTGTATGGTTCAGTTTTAGATCAAATGGAAGTATTGGTTTTCCTTGACTTCGGGTACTTGGCATACACTAGAGCTAGGAAATTGTTGACTAAACTTCAGTAATTGATCTTAAAGTTAATCTAAAAGACACTTTACCCGGAAGCGGCACCAAAATTTGATACTCTCAAATTATACTTCCCTAAAAAAGTATAAGCGGTCATATCTAGAAGAGAACTCAATTATTAGGTTGGGGTCGATCCCACGAGGAAAATAGTTTAGACTTAACTTTAATATGCGATTACCTCTATTTAGTTAAGTACTTTCCGAAAATAGTTAATTAGAAGGGGGTGGGGTTTGTGAAACAAAAAAGTTTAATTATTTCTAAGTAAAACAAGTAGAAAGATTAAAACTTTGGTGTTTATAAAGTGGTTAGAAAAACTAGAGTGTAAGTGTTCCCCATAGGTTCATAATGCGATAATCCTAGCTATAACAATTCTTTCGTAGTGTCTTGCATGCAAAGTGATAAGTTATGTATCTCTAAATCCTTGGTACGATATTTAAAGAATTTCATCCCGTACCTTCGTCCGGCTACGTGTATCTATTTACTAATCCTTACGTTTACCTCATATTAAGCATCATATTCGATGTATGGCTTAGTTACTACTTCGCTCCAATCGAAACTAGCCTATTAGATAGTGTCCACTAAATCTATGTTGATAATTCTTTTCCTATTAACTGCCCACTTGGTCTAGCAAGTAGAAATAGGGCAAGTTCTAACGCGTGCACTTGTTAAATAGACTTCTAAATGAAAGACATGCAAGAATCTATTCTAGAATTGTTATTTAGCTAGTTTTACCTTGTTTATCGCCCATGGTTCCCACAACCCTAGTTGTGGATTTAGTTACCATGCCTAGAAATAAACGATTCATGGTTGTTAAACAATAATTCATGTACTTACTCTGACATGTTTGAAGAAAATCCAGAAATACCACTTGAAATAGCAACATTCACTTGTAAATCGATTCTAGAAATTTGATATAATTGCCCAAGTTGCAAAGTCATATCCCCAAGAACTAAACTATGAAAAATAATAAAAAATCTAATCCCAAAACCTAGGTATTTTACCCTATTTATAATAACAAAGTCCTCAATTAAAAGGAGTTCCAAATAAGGAAAGTTTGTCCCAAAACGTGTCTTCAATCGACGACACCACAGACGGTCCATCGTTTTATCGATGGACCGTCGACTGCCTTCGTCGGTCCATACTTAGCATTTTCTTCAATACTCCAAATCACACCATCTCTGATCCAATTGACAGACCAACATCATGGTCCGTCGATGCACTTACGGTCCGTCGATGCTTATCATTGTTCGATACTTTGCTTTCTCCACACCGGGTACTAGGGCAGTCTCTGATCATATGGACGACTTGCCAGCACGGTCCATCGATTAGTCGACAGACCTTCGATCATTTCGTAGCCCCACACCTGGTCAGAATACCTCGAGTTTCTTCCAGATGCTCGAACCTTCAATCGAAGGTCACCACCTAGGGTCTATCGATGAGACGACGGGCCACCGATGGATTCATTGGTCACTTCTGTACGGATTTCTGCATTTCCATTTTGGACAACTTTTCTACAAAATACAGATAAAAACGCATTAAAATTACTACAAAAAGGCCCTAGACAAACACTAAACTTAAGGAAAAAGCATTGGAAGTACCGTGAAAACACGATATATCAACACCCTCAACTTAAATTTGTTGTTTGTCCTCAAGCGACACACTATGATTCACCACAACACCTTTGTACAAATGTATCCTCTTTTAATCTATCTCAATCATATGGCTATCAATCCCGACTATTTTCATTGCTTTACCTGACTTCACTCTTAGGCTCACTAGGCTCATTCATGTGGATCAGACCATGACACAGACTCACCATACACCGACATATTATACCCAGGGAAGATGAGTTGGGAAGAAAAGAAAGGTCCATTGTAAGCTCAAAATATTTGGATAAAAAAGGGATCAATTTCATTTGGTTTTCTTTTATCTAGGCTAAAGATTGGCTAATTTGAACAAGGGCCTATGATCCTTTCCTAATTGTCTAACACATATTTCTTTTTACAGGACTAACAGGGTAAGTTCTAGCTAGGTACCAACAGTGGAACAATCAACATTCCTCACACTCTTTTAACACCTCATTGCCCTACCAGATTATCGGACACCTAGTTCGAGTGTTACATTGAGGGTCATGCAATGGTGCATCTTTATGTCATGCTTAGAGCCAACAAATTCAACAATAAATGTGCCTAATCATGCAAGCATTCTCTTTAGAACGATATATCATTCATATTTAGCTATCATGCTTCAGATTTCACATTCATACTTTTTACAAGATACTAAACATGCAGGTTCAACAGTAAAATAACCCGTCTCTTGGGGCAAAAGAACACAGGAAAGAAAACCACCAAGAGAGGATTGTGATTTGGGCTACTCAAACTTCACCCCAGCACTCACTTTCTGTTTACCCCACCCCAATAGGAAAGCATGCAATTATCCCCATTGCATAAGAAATATAAAAAAACTAGGTGGTAGTGAAGCAAACCTGAGACGTATAGTGCCGAAGATCAACAAGCACGCAGGTCTGGCTTCCCAAAACTCACTCCATCAGTAGTAGGGCCACCATTAAGCAACGAGGCTTTCCTGGCATACTCCATCTCTAATTGATCCCTCTTCATAGCCTAAGCACCCTCACCCTCACTGGTGTTACTGGAACGGTGTCTCTTGGCACACTCACGTGGCGGAGACGGTGATGCAGTGGTGGTCTAGAACAGTGCAGTAAGCACCGCATCCTCAGCAAGATCCGCTGGTGCAGCCTCAGGCTCGGGTACTCTCATGTCTAAGATAGCATCAACATCATCCCTCACACTCACCACATCCGCCCGGAGAGTCATCAAATCAATGGTGGGGGCTGGGCGTGCGAGGACTCTCAACTCAAAAGCATCGAGGCACTGGTGGACCGCCTGAATCCTTCTCTCGTCTACTGAGCAACCTTCTTCTCAATCCGGTCTTCAGTCTCGGCAATGGACTTCTGCATCCAAGGCTGGATATGGTGCAACAATGTGGCCATCTGGGCCTCTAGCTTCTAGACCTTAGCAACGGGACCAGTGCTGCTGATGGTGTAGAGCGGGAGGAACTCGATGCCCTACTAGTTCCCGGGGCAGACTCTATCGGGGTGGTGTCGGTAGGCTCTGAAGTAGCATGATCATCCCCTTGGGCTTGCTCTACCGTATCTGCGAGTTTCTCACCCAACGGCTGCACATCCACTCGGGGCCCTCTATTTGGTGTCACCTCATTGGCTTCATCCCTGATGAGACCTATGTCCACTGTCTCGCTAGAAGTACGGAGAACATCTATGTGCCAAATGGGCATCCCAGCAGTCCTGTACAACTCAAAAATCATACAAGGAAAAGGGTAAATGGTCGAGGCCTTAAAATCCCTTTTATGGATGACAAACAGCAACAACCTCGGAAAATCAATCTCGAACCCGACGACCATAGAGGCAACCAAGACCGCTCTATCCCACGTAAGTATGTTGTCTGCAGCTGTGGGGGATAGGTGGTGGCAGACCAAAATCTAGATGAACTTGGCTGCAAACGTGACGTTGGCCTTTTTAATAATGTCTCTGGGGTTCAACACCCAGTTTGTGCCCTCACGGTCTACGAATATGTGCTGGTCAATCTACGTCTTGGTGGTCGCTCTCAGATTCTGGTCTCACTCGAAATGTCCCTGCTGAACCACGTCCCACCTATAGTTAAACTCGGGGGAGAGAGGAACCCTAGTAGCATCGATATCCGCTCCATATAAGAAACGGTGAATGGTAGGCAAAGAGATTTGCATCCGGCAGCCACGAACTCGAACATATGTAAGTGGTGACTATTTGGCGGGGTTAGAAAGCCTACCCAAAGAACCTCGAAGAGTCGCTACATAAGAGGCGTAGAACTCTCGCACTAACTCCTCACTATAGCGTCCCACAGTCCTAGCCATCCACTCGAGCTGGTGGCGGGTGAATAGGTCATGTATCATTGGGACAGTGTGTAGAATCCCTGTAAGAACCTGTCGCTCAACTGTCAGAGTCCGATTCATCACCCCCTTATCATTGAGCAGGTTGGCGTCTATATAGATCTGGTACTGCCCCTTTATGCACCACTGGTTAGGCTGATTAGCAACCGATGCAGGGTACTCATGTCGGAGTGCTGGAGAAAACTCCAAACTCTGGGCCTCATCAAATGAGGCATGGTGTGTAGGTGCATCCGGAACAGTGGCTCCCTATGAACCAGAACCTGAGGTAGTGACCTCATTCGACCCTGTAGAGTGGGCCAACTTAGAATCGGAAGCCTTCTCTAAGCTAGACGCTCCTTTAGATCCCGAGGAAGACCTAGATGGTTTGTTGGTCAGTATGCACTCCTCATCAGACTGGGAGGTAGTGACTACGCTGGGCACCACCTTCTTCGGTGTGCCCTGAGTGGCTCGAGCAACAGGTGTCGGGGTCTAGTATGTCTTGATTTGGACTAGCATGTGTGGACGTGCTTTGTGTGTGCATTTTGTGTGAAATTTCATGGTAGGTCCTTGACTTATAAATTTTTGTATTTACATTGGAAACGCCCGGGTACGAATTCCCAAGGGCCCCGTAAAAGGGCCCACAAGAAGGACCTAAGGGGTGTCAACACACTGCCTTGGCAGTGTCAATCGAATGAACGAAACGAAACCCAATTGGTTGACCAAAGGACCGTTGGTGAGTTCTCATAGATGGAAACTTAACTTGGGCAAGTCTAAACACAAGAATAGGCCAAGGTACAATCGACTGAAGCCACATATGGCCCGTCGATGGTGGTCCGTTGATGCAGCCTGGTGCCACTGTCTGCGCACTGTTTCATTAAAAGGGTGAATGGGAAATTCACCCGACGTCCTAACCTAACCCTACTTGATTTATTTAGATATTTTTGGGTGTATATAAGTGATAAAAAATGTGATCAACCTATTCCCAATCCCAGACACATAAAATACACTTTCCCTCCAAAACCAATTTTCCATAGAAACCTCCATTGTTGGTGAAGCTCAAGAAGAGCTTGGATCTTGGATTTACATGGATTAATCATAAACGTTTTTATAGTTTTTAAACTAGACAAATAGAATTTTGTATATTTGAACTTTGAGGCACAACTTAAGAGTAATGAAACAAGTGAAATTTCCTAAACATCTTATAGCCTCTCACTCATAAATGTGGCACTCTTCATGATCATGAACAAGACTCTAATAGACATGGCTATGAGACATAATCCTAGAATCATTCTAAACCTTGTGCTCTGATTACAAAGTTTGACACGACCCAAGGGTACCCCTAGACGTAACAAGGCACCTAGAACCTCGAGAGGCACCATGTAAGTCACTTAGCATATCACACATAAATCATTAGGACAGTAAGAGTAAAAACACATTTAAGTCCAAACGTCTTTATAAATGAAAGAGGAAGTCTCGAGTTATTTCAATTAACCATCTATTACAATAGTTCAAATGAAAAGGGACATAGCCCATACAACATAGTCCAAAAGGAATTCTAGAAATAAAACTAAAAATGAAACATCCATCCAGGAATCTTGAGGATTCATCACCAGCAAATAAAATAGTAAAATCCAAGCTTGCACCAAATGAAGACTGCCTTGAGAACCGGGAACTACACATAGGAAAAATGTAGAAGAAATATGGCATTAAGCATGATAGCCAAGAACAAATTATGAAAATATGTTAAAAGGGACATTTTAGTTGAATGCATGCAATTTACTTAGTTAAAGCATCATGTTGAAGATAATGGAAAAGCATATGTCATAAGCATATTTGACATATAGATCATCATAACATAACGAAAACATACCATGAATACCCTCGAAGCATACTTGTGAAATGCATGAATAAGATCCCATAATCCCACCCATACTAAGTAAAGCTTCTTGAGTAGCTATAGTTCATAATTCATAATTTATTCATACTATCATAGTGAGGTAAGCCTTCACCGATATAGACCATGTGAGATTAACATGGAATCCGGTGTGTACCCCACACCAAATAAGGATTGTCCTACTTGCCTAAGGTATAATGATACTCTTAGCTTAGGTGTATCCACTAGCTAAAGACCTATGAGGGAACATAGTTTATGGGATAAGGGGATTGCTACTAGAAAATACGGCCTCTACTAACGTGACGACTTCTATCCCAAGATATTACTCCTTGAAACCCCGCCTATAATAATGTGAGGGCTTCCATCTCATATTATTATCCATTCAGATCTAAGAATAATTCCCTTTTCATATTAAGTCTTGACAGTCATAATTATGGAAGAATGTCTTGACACTCAATCCAACATAATTCATACTTAAGATTAGACTCGATAAGTGAGACTATTCTTCCAACCCTAGAATCACTACGTATGACAAACCTTTCACATTATACGATATTCATACATAAGGGTTACATGCGAATATCATCCAAAAACACAACAACTAGAACATAATCATATTCATTTTACTCTGAAAGGGTTACCTTAATCTCATATTCATGCATAATTCTCATGCTTTTCCCTTCAAGGACAATAGATCACAATCCATCAATACATCGAGAATTACTACATTAGATATGGATGATAAAGTAATTCAAGTACTAGATGCATAATTCTATCGTATTCTACTAGCATCAATCAATACCCGCACTTTGAGATCCAAATCGGAAAATATGGGAATTCATAGATTCTTGGGGAATTCAAGATAAAACCATATAAATTCATTAATATATTCATAATAAAATAGAAATCAATTGTTAAAAATGAATTTGAAATGAATCCATGCGATTGAAATCTAACCCTAAATTTTGGGATTTGTAGCTTTGAAATTGGGGAGTTTGAAGGGACTCCATGGATGAAGTAAAACCATATCTTGGTGAATAAATCCAACTAATTTGAGTGAAGAAGCTTTTTCCTTCAACCGTATCTTCGCCTTTCTTCTTCTTCTTCCTTGGAGTTCTAGAGTGAGTTTTGGGGGGAAAGTTGGTTTTAATTTCGGATTTAGAAATCATGAAAAAGATGACTTGATTTGGGGGTCTTAAAACTATATATAATAAGTTTATTTAAGTGTAAAATGACTCCACTGAATATTAAATTAAAAAGGAAAACCCCAAAACACCCCCGAGTATAAGTGCCAAATGGTAGTTCCCAAGTCCCATCCACGCCCACCACTGACGGACCATAGTAGGACCCTCGGCCCGTGCTGGTGAACCGTGGTAGGGGTTCTGGGAAACCTTCATCCACAAGGTGCGGGTCCATCTACTAGATGTTGACACCTAATTTTGGACCTACATATTCTATATTAATCATCAAGCTTCTTCAATTTCAAACGATTTAGAGTAATTAGTTCTATAAAATTTTAAAAAAATATACTGTTCAATTTTAAATAGTTGCATCAGTTTTATTATTTTTAAAACGGAAAAGGGTCTAAAATACCCTTGAAGTATTGAAAATGGTACAAAATTACCTTTCATCCACCTATTGGCTCCAAAATGCCCTTTTCATCCACCTATTGGCTCCAAAATACTCTTGCCATCCACCTTTGAGTTCAAAATTGACCACTTATTTAATGATTTTAAATTTAAACTATTTAAGTTAAATTATAACAAATAGTTGAGCGTCACATACATGTGCTTTTACATATTTACGTATATAATTAGTATATTTTATAAATATTTGAAAATCATCACAAAAGCTTTACATTTTTAGTTAAATATTTTATCAATTTACTTTATGTTATAGTTATAATTTCGAGTTTATTAGTTTTGTAATTAAACTAATTAGTTTGTAATTAAGTTAATTATTTTTAATTCGTGAAGAGTAAGAAGCTCATCAATTAATTACTATGAATTCGTTTTAATTAATGATTAGCTGAGTTGCCCCGAATTAATCCAAACCTGCTACATCTTTAAGCCATTGGGCCATATTTTTAGCTCAAAATTAACTACACTTTCACTCCATCTTAATCCATTATTTTCAGCCAAATTTTCCCAAACCAGTGGCCCAATTAATGCAACTCTAATTTCAATCCAATTCGTTTATTCTAGCAATCCATCAGCAGCTATACAATACAATAACACAGCCCATAAAAACAATACATAAAACATACATACACCATCAACCCAACCCTGTATCACTCTTCTTCTATACGCGAGAATTCGACCTAGCAATGCGGGAACGAGCAGAGAAATCAAAATCCAGTAGCGACCAGTCGCATCAACCCGACGAGGAATCCACAGAGTCATCAACATCCCCGTCCCCTTATCCCTTTTCCCCCTTTTCAGGGATTTGCAAATCTCTTCCACTGTTGTCTTGGAAAAGGAGCAAAAGAAATTTGAACTTCAAATTCAAAATTTCACCCACTTCCCGATGATCAACCCTGATTACCACTGTATAAATCACCCCTACCCATCGTTGAAAGGTGGGAGGAGCGATCATAGAGAGAGAGGATTTTCTTTTTTTAGTTTGAGTTCATTGACAATAGTCATTTTACACTCAAAGTTTTATATTTAGCTCTCTGGTTCTAAGTTCCAAGAAATTCATTGCTCTTAATTAGCTCATTTTTTCTAGTCTCGATGCCCTGAAAAAGTATATATGACTTAAATTTTTCATTAAATCTCTTTGTATTAGTTTATTGTTTGATGACGATGGTTGTAGCGAGCTTGGAGTTCCCTGTGTTTTGATTGAAATCTCACTCTTTGTTTTGTTGGGTTTGAATATGATTTTGATATAGCAGTGTGAATCGTGGAGTATTTTCGAGTCAATTTCAAGATTGTAACTCGATATTTTATGTAATACCCCGTAGAACCTAGTTATACCTAGCTATTGTTTAATGGAATCTTGTAGGTGAAACTAGATCCTTAAGAGTTTTTTTTGAGTCAATATAAGTTTTAAATGATGCAAAATGTCTTTCAAGTTAGGTTGAGAAGTTTAGAGGTCAAACATGAAGAAACGATCATGACGCCCGGAAACTAGTAAGTTGAACTAGTGCGTTGTAGAGTCTTGTAGTTGAGTTTAGGAGAGTTGTATGAGGGATAAAACTTGTATAAAGGTCTCCTATACATGATTAATATGTTTAGGGGTTAAATGTTCGGGTACTACTCCCCATGGATTACCCAAGGGGTCCTTGAGGAAGACCCCAACATTGGCCAAAAAGCTGTCAAAACAGCTTAATTCACGACCCCAATTCACGACAGATAGATTAATCTACGGCTCATGGGTCATGGGCATTAATAAAGATTGAAAAATATGAGTATCTACCCAAACCACAGACATTAGTCCAATATACCGTCCGTATATGGCCAAGTCGTGAATGCTGTCAGTTTTTCAGCTTTTAGTTTTTAGTTGAGTGTTTAGGGTTTAAGTTAGTTACTAATTAGAAGTTAATGTAGGTCGGTTAATAGGTTATTTAACCACCTATAAAATCTTGAATAAACCCTAAACTGATCATTATAACTCAATAATCTAAACCCAAAACTCTCCAAATATCATCTCTCTGGAATAGAAGAAGAAGAAGAAGAAGAAGAAGAAGAAGAAGAAGAAGAAGAAGAAGAAGAAGAAGAAGAAGAAGAAGAAGAAGAAGAAGAAGAAGAAGAAGAAGAGATGAGGGCTGAATCTAGGGTCAGATTCACCATAGATTCAAGCTTTGTTTAGAGAATGGATTTAAGGTATGTATTATTCATCTATGGTTACTTCCACCCATGGAGTCCTCATAGTTTCCCCCAAGTGTTAACTCAAAACCCAATTCTAGCTAGGGTTGTGATTACATTGTGGGTAGGACGTGAATGTGATTTACATCTAGTGGATAGAATTCATTCATGTGTGAATTGTATTTGTTTAATTATTATATGACGATTTCATGGGAATTCTACAAGAACCCTAATCTAAGTTGATAGTTTTGATTATTGTGGGTTTAAGCTATTAGATGCAAAGTTGAAGGTTCTAAAGTGATCTTCCTAATTCAATGTCTTGAATGCTAATTGATCAAAGTTAGGATCATCTAAATATGAATTAAAATAGACTTGATTGAATAGGAATTATCTTGACTTGTAAAGTTAGAATTGAAAATTTATGATCAAAGTAGGACTAGAATCATCTTCTAATGAACAATTGTGATTAAATAGCTTGTAATTTAGAAATAATAGAATGAAATTAAGCTTGAAAGTAGGGCTTGTAACCACCATTTTTATGGAATTGGGGGTAAATTCAATATGAAACACATAGAGACTGTCACACCATGAGAGCACACACTAGAAGGTATGTCACTCTCGAAGTGCAACAAGGCGCACTTGACCTCTCAGAGGTATTGTACAAGCCCTATTACATCGTTCATTGCATACATCTATGAAAAAAGTGGGGAATTAAAATTTTTCATACGAATAATATCTCATAATATCTTTCATATAATTCATAGGAAAATACTAAGTCTCAACATACATTCTTAGACTCAAGAATACTTGGGACACGGCCCATACAATCGAAATATAGAAATGCTTAGTCTATTACAATACTTTGAATAAAACAAGTCTAAAGATAGTTATGTCACCGAGTCAAGTGAGGACATACTTCCACTTTGCTTGAAAGAGTCTAGATTCCAAGCTTTGCTTCAAGAAGCTTCTCACCTTCCACCTATACCTTTAGATATTGACAAAATGTATGAAATTAGTACAATTTATGTACTAAGTATGACATAATTCATAAAATAATGAGAAACATACATTTATGAGAAACATGCTCTTTTTGATTAATATTTCATATTATAAGAATAAGAATCATATTTAGAACACATTCCAAATCATAGCCAATTTATAATAATATTACAGTAAACTTACAATAACCTTACAGTGAACTTCACATTGATTTATTATATAATTCACACATCACAAGATATCTTCAAGAACACACCAAAACACATAAACATGAGGCCCTCCTACCGAAAGTGAATCTAAGGCTCACTTGAGTGAGTTATGAAGAGACTACCCATACAATCCCTTAAAACACACCAAAGAGATACTTTAGACTACCTAAGATAAGGTTATTCTCATTACACACCTTAATATATATAATATAACATTCTCCTCCCAAAGGTTATTAAAAGACTTACTTAAGTAATTCAAGAAGAGACCGCCCATACACCCTCTCCAAGCTTACCTACATAATCCTTAAGACTACCTAAGTTTAGATCATGTCTACTTTATCAATTTACTTTCCCTATCTAGATTTATTCTTAAGATTTCCCTAGGTAAGACATGAAGTAACCATTCCTATGCCCCCTTCATACCTTAACTAAGCTATCCTTAAAGTACTCTAGATAAGTACTTATTCATTAATCATGCTTTCTAACTTAAGTCACTATATTCATTAGTTAATTAAGAGACATTCAACACTTAAGGACATTCAAATAATGGTCTTGAAGAAGACCTAGGGACTCACACTAACATCTTCAAAGCCTAATCGTGTAATGTCTAGATAGAAACTCATACCACCATCTAAACTTCATAGAACTTCTCCAATAATAGTAGGGTATCCCATATGATGAGAATAGGCAATAACCGACATAGACCATACTAGAAATGCATGGAATCCAGAGTCATGAACCTACTCCGATAAAGGGTGTTTTACTTGCCAATGGTAGAACTAGAACACATCCAATGTAGACACATGGATAAGGACTATGAAGGGTTTCTTTGTTCTCTAATGCCATCTTATTTAGAGTAAATCCCCTAACATACTCACTCTGTGCTAGCCTATTTTCTCATAAAGTACTTCAATAAAGGAGCATATGAATAGGTACCATAACTTGTTCACAACCCAATCACATTATACCTTACCAAAGAGGGTCCACTAAGGCTACCTACAATTTCAAGAGGATAGCTCAATGAATTTCCTATGGATCATTTTATGCTGTTCCAGCCAATCAACCCTATGTCCACCATTCACGCAAGAAGGATACCATTACGGCTTTCAACTTCAAGGATATCATAACCTTCCATTTAGGTTGAAGGTTCCACATAAAGGACCTTCTTAACTATGTTTAAGGTCACATGTCAATAACACATACAAGACTAAGAAGCAATAGCATACTAAGTCAAGAACTCATATTCACATTTTACATGTATCAAGTAAGGGACACAAGTCTAACAAAACAAGACACATACATACTTCACCATATCACATAAATCATATCATTCAAGAAGCACATAAGAATGACCAATATCATCAATATAAGTTATCGCAGCTCTCATATAATCCACCAAGAATCATCATACTTCAACATCAAGTAATACACATAATGACTTCACTATAGCCTACTAGAAACACATATATCATCAACTAGAAGAATTCATGCTTAGAATTCACATAACGCATAAGTCACCAAGACCTTTATATTACTCACATACTCAATATGTAAAATGCTAATATCATAATACATTATGTAAACCTTATTGTTTAACAATTCATAAAGTAATGCCGACGAGGTCACAAAATTCACAAGTATAGTACATAAGCACCACCACCATAAGTGGACTATATCAAGCATCATCCTCATATAAGAACTATATTACACAATATAGAGAAATTTTGGTCAAAATACCACCATTCCAATCTCACAACTCCAATCCATAGTCAAATCACTCAACACAATACTCAAAAGCCCTTACCAATGGCCATGATCACCAATTCAATTGAATACTCATAATATACTATGAATCAAAGAAAACACAACATAAATTTAACAAATTAGGACACCCTACTAACAATTCTAACACGATTCTTTCATAATTAAGTTGCACTAATCAAACTACACAAGAATTCAATAACATAAAGATATAATCAAATCACCCACAAAGTAGTCAAAACTATGATTTCATGAATTGCATGGGTTCATAGGATTTTTAGTCTAAAATCATCAAAGTAACATCAATTCAATCAATACACGGTGATTAAAAATGTTTTATGCAAGAACCCATGGCTAGATTACAATTTAGAAATTCATCTTTTTGAGAAGTCTTTGAAAAACACTTTGAAGCTGGACTACTTGAAGAAAGAAGATTCAAGGATGAAAGTCATACCTTAATTGATTCTAGACCACAAAAACTGAGAAGAATTGATAGACAATCCCACTTCCAAGCTCTAATCTCCTTTTATGTTTCAATGGTGTTCTAGACAATTCTTTAGGTAATTTGGGTTTTGATTTTTAAAAGTGAACTCATCTTAGTGTTTAGGACTTATAAACCCACTTAAATACCCAAAATAACCCTAAGAAGTCTACCATCTAATTTTAGGAAGGCTAGGTGAAAACCCCAAACTACCCTCCACTTGGACGAAACATTGCAGGGAATTGCAGGCGACCAATCGACGACCAACACCTACTGGCGTCGTCCCATCGATGTCCTGTGCTGGTCATTGTCGTTTGGTATAAAGCCTAGAAAATGGGATCTTAAGCTCCGTAGGCTAAGTCTCTATCAACGCCCCACCTACGGGGCTTCGACTAGCCTACTAGGCGTCGATTGCCCTCCAGGGACTGCCTTAGGTAGTTTTGGTAATCAAGATGGGTCCTTCCTCAAGGACCCTTGGTTGGTCCTTGCGGAATTTTGACCGGACGTTTCCAAATCTAATATGTTTGCGTACGTGTTAAGGACCTCTCACATCAATTTCCTCCAAAATAAACATGTAAAACTTGACGAAGCACACTAAGGCACACAAGCACATATATTATCTGTTGATAAATGATGCACGTGTCATTCGAGGACGAATGTTGTCCAAGTGGGGGAGAATGTAACACCTCTAAGATGATGTAGGTGAAACTAGAGCCTAACACTTATGTCTTGGTGTTTGGAAGTTCTAAAATGAGTTAAAATGATGTTAACAGGTAGCGGTTAAAGTTTCATGAAGTTTGGAGGTCAAACGTCAAAGAACGTCCATGAATGACACTTGCTTCATTTTAGATACTATCAAGAGATAATAAACTCAAGACTAGTAGCACATAACCATACCACACCATATACAATACACACATTTAGGAGGAACACCAATTTCACATACTTAAGAGACTCGAAACACAACAAGAGGATAGAAACTAATCTACGACTCATCATGCAAATAAGACTCACATTCTTCAATTCAAATAGGAGAAACTCCTTCTCAAACAAGACCAGAGCACCCCATGGAGAAATACTAGGTTGAATGAAACCCATGTATAGTAAATCTTTGTTTTGGACATTCAACTCTTTTAGTTTGGACGGAGCAATCCGATATGGAGGAATTGAAATGAGGTTCGTATCCGGTAATAGTCAATGCCAAAGTCAATTTCCCGTTCGGGAGGAACTCCGGGAAGGTCATCAGGAAAAACCTCCGAAGATTTCCTCAATACGGGGCGACTCAATAAGAGGAGTTTCACATTATAGATCTTTAACCCTCACCACATGGTATAGAAAACCCTTGGCTATCATTTTACATGCCTTCAAGCAAGAAATGATTTGACCCCTTGACATAGAATTTCCCCCTTACACTCTAAAATGGGTTCATTTTGAAATTGGAACTTCAATACCCTCGTTCTACAATCTATGAATAAAAACAAGCATGAAGCCAATCCATACCCAATATGATATCAAAATCAAACATTTCAATTTCCACCAAATCAATAAGGGTAACTCTATTGGGCAACATTACATGACATTTCCTATGAACTATCTTTACAACTGTCGAGTCACCCATTGGTGTACAAACTGAAAAGGGTTCAATCAAAACATAGGGAAGTATATCAAACTTTCTATCTACCAAAAGTGCAACAAAAGAAAGGGTAGCACCAGTATCAAGTAACGCATAAGCATTAATAGAGAAGACTTGTAACATACCGTTCACTACATCAGGAGAGCTCTTTGTTGACCCTTAGCCTTGAGTGCATAAAAGCGGTTCCTTTTTGGAGCTTCGGAGTTAGGACCGCTTGATTAAAATTGCCTATTCCCCTTTCCTTGTCTCTTCACATTAGGACAATCTTTCACTATATGGCCACTTTTGCCACAATCATAGCAACTATTTGTTCCCACAAAGCATTCACCCACATGTTTCTTACCAGACTTTCCACAAGTTGGTCTTTCTCTTGGTGAATCAACATTTCTCCCCTTTTGAGATTTAGGGTTAGACACCCTATCATTTGGAGTCTTGGAGGAATTTGAAGGAACTTGGTTTGAAAACCGCTTCTTGAACTTAGACTTGTCTTGAATGTCAAGCCTACTCTTAGAAGAACCACTTTCAAAATATCTTGCCTTCTTATCTTCTCAAATTCTTCTTCCATAGACGAATCTCCTCTACTTGCTGTGCATGAACCATCAACCTAGAAATATCCAAGTTTTCATGGAGCATAGCCGCACGACATTCTTTTTCAAGCTCTTTGAACACGCCTGTCACATAGCGACGCAGTTTATCCCTATCATTTGAAACCAAAGAGGAATCATATTTGTACAACTTGATGAACTTTAAGGAGTATTCCTTAACACTCATACCTCCTTGACGAAGGTTGATGAACTCCTGTACCTTAGCTTCCCTTTGCTCCCTTGGGAATAACCTATCAAGAAAAGCCTTTTTGAAGATCTCCCAAGTCACGGGACCACCTCTCAAAGCCCGACTATCCTTCCATTAATTGTACCATGTTTGAGCCACGTCTTTGAGTTCATAGGTGGCAAGCTCAGCCTTTTCAGTAATACACACCCCCATAGAAAACAAAATCTTATATACCTTATCAAGGAAGTCCTAGGGGTCTTCATCAACTTTGGACCCTAAATCTCTCAATCGGGTAGCCATAGTACTAGCATGTTGGTTCTCTCGAGGTACAACCTCCCGGTTAGCTTATGATGTCATGGCTTGAGCTTGAGTAGTGATGGCTTGACCATTTGGAGAAGCGCGGCCCTTATCTCACCATCCGTCATGGCCGGAGGATTGACCGGAACTTGATTATTCATAGCAACTTGCTATTGAGGAGGAACTCGATTGCCTTGGGAAGGAGCTCCGGTATCCGAAATCTCATCTCCCACTCTTGTCACAATTGTCCTTCTTGTGTTGATGTCCTATAACCACAATAAAGGGATTATATGCTAAAAGACACATATTGTCAAGACTCTAGAGGCACGACATAGGATTACCAAGAAAAGAGAATATTCCTAATCATCACATAGCCTCTCATTCATTATTATGGCGTTCTTTACAACTATGAATAAGATGCTATATAAATGTGGTTTAGTGAGACATTGACCCTAAATTATTTAACCTCATGCTCTTATACCAATTTTTTCATGATCGGGAAGCGCCCCCCAGTCGTAACCGGCCATCGTCCTCGAAGAGGACTCAGACAAGCACTTAGCATTCGTCATAACATATCATTGGTTAAAAATCAGGGAAAATTAAAAACTTTTGCACGTACTAAGCGAAGTATACTTAGACTTCTAGCTTATCATATATTGAAGCTTACTTAGGCCTTTTTTTTAGCAACATGTTCAATATACATACATTAGTTATCTATCCTTCTAGATTTCACTGGATTGGTTCTTGTGTGATTAGCAGATCTTGAGTCCTTGGCATGATTTTATTCTCCATCTCGCATAACCTGGTTGGCATGATTTATTTTCTTGTCTGGTCAGCATATTTTGGATCTTTGACTTAATTTGCGTCTGTGCCTTATATTGATAGCTTGATCTTATCTTGTCAATAAATGTGAGTTGTACATTGGAATTGGGCCATCTTACATTGATTCTAATTCCTTAGATTGATGTTTTCCTTTCTTGTTGATTCAATGATCCATTTGTTTCCATCTTAGTGTTGTTTTCAAAGATCACTTCCTTTTTTATTTCAATGTTTTTATGAATTAATTGTAAGGATTAGAATATATTGCATTCCATGTTGGTGTTGTTTTACTTGGATCATTTCCTTATTGGATCTCCATGCCTGCGAGAATTGTGAGTAGTGTGTTAAGTGCCATTTATCAGAATTTACATAACATTAAGAAGCTAACAGATGGCTCCACAGTTGTGTCATAGGATTAGAGTTCATCACTTGCATTTTATTCCAAAGGGAATTTTTATCCACTTTTTTATGCACATTATATCCGTATTGAGGACATTGAAGTTTACTTTTTTGTGGGATGAGGTCATTTGTGTATCCTCATTTGATTTTAGTGTTTTAGTTTGAAATTTTATTTGGGTTTTATTTGATAATATCCTTTGATACATTTTGTGGCTTTTGGTTTGTTTGTGAAAAGTAAATAGTAATTTTCTCTTATTTATCAATAGCCCCAAGGTTTTGAAATAGTTGTGATTATTTGAAATGATTGACGATCTTTTGCACTCATTTTAAAATTCGAGTATAAATCATGATCAATATAGATGTCTTGGATTTTGATTTTTCTGAGAGATGTGTTCGTGTTGCAAGAAAATTCATATTTCACAACTCTTGCATGATATTTTAGCAATTCATTGTGACTAGTCTCTAATTGATGTGTCCTCAATGATCAATGCACAAAAGCTTAATTTTGTTAAGTTTTTTCACAATCATTGTATTCGAAGTGCATTGTGTGGTGAAGACTTGATAGTATAATTCTTTAAGCTCTGGTGAATGGAAAAAAATGATCGTGCACACAAGTTTTGAAAGTAAGCCTAAGTCGTCATATCTATTTTGTGACTACCTTGTGAGGGTCTGCAACCATTTTTGCACCATTTGAGCCTAATACATTTATCGTCAACCTTGTCCAAACCTCTTGACTAAAAAATGTCCTTACTTCCTCACTCTTAAATTTTTTGAAGAATTGATTTATTTGAATATCCAACTTAGGCCAAAAGCCAAAGTTGTGTTTGTGGTAAAAATGGAGAAGAGATCCCAAGTGTAAAAGAAAGAATGATGAGACTCTTTGGTAAAAAAATTGAAAAAAAGGAAGATCTCTCCATATGTTAAAAAGGAATGTGTTCAAAGACAATTACTTGATCATCATAGTGACATGAAGTAGTAAAATAGGGCTCCCAATAAATTGGATAAGAAATGAATGTTGTGAATTACTTGAATTGAGTCTCTTGGTCAAAATTGGAAATAGTATGAGATACGATACATGAAAACTTCAATTCTTCGAAGAGGTGAATTCACTATGATAAATTTATCATACCCTATCCTTCAACCCCATTACAGGACTTAAAAAGTCCCTTCAGATCTTGCTAAAATCGGGTGATGTAATGATTATGAAAAGATGGGTAAACTTATGGGATGAAACATGCATGTGTCTCTCTCTGAGAGAGTGAGAGTTTGTATTGATTCCTTAACTTTTCTATTGATATACATTGTGAGGGAATGGAAACATATTCTTCTTTTTGTGAGGGCACTAGAACACCTTTTTTGAAGCGTTATTTCGTATCTTGAGTGAGTAATCGTGATCTTGTATTAAGATTTACAAATGATAGTTATCATTTGAGGCTTGTTTTGCATAATAGATATTTTCATTGTAGATATCCTTGTTAAACTTTTTGGATTCTTGATTTACATGAGGACAAAAAGAATTTAAGTTAGGTTTGTTGATATATCTGAGACTTTTACTCATTTGAGGCCTTTTTAGGTCAACAATTACTATCCTTAGTTCCTTATAAGTCCATATCTAATGATTCATTGTATATTGTAGCTATGAAGTCTCGAGGACAAGTCATTAATGAAATCACACAAAAGAGGCACAACATGGAAAAAGAGCAACGTTTTGACATTGATCTCGTCAAAAAGGACTCGACAAATCACCAAATAAGACAAATCTCTCCAAAAATGAAAGATACCTTGACTCAAATTCTCAAGAC
The DNA here is from genome assembly GCF_001406875.1 of Solanum pennellii. Lineage (NCBI taxonomy): Eukaryota > Viridiplantae > Streptophyta > Magnoliopsida > Solanales > Solanaceae > Solanum > Solanum pennellii. The sequence continues at coordinate 41,191,450 of NC_028647.1, forward strand.
AGGTCGGGGAGAAGAAGATCTAAATGGTGACTCGCCGAACTGAATTAGTGAACCAAAAAGTGATTGTCGAAAGTGACAGTACATTTAAGCCAAGTGGAAGGACAAGAATACAAAATTTGGTGATGATCAACGACTTGCTGAATGTGAAGGACAATCTCGATTGAGCTCGTCAACACTAACCCAAACACCTGAAGCCAAGAAAGATATGAAAAATAACAAGTCAAAGACTCGCCGAATGTATCGACGAGCATGACTAGCATCGCTGACTAAGAATTTTGATGAAGGTTTGGATAGTTTTAGGGATCTATAAATAGACAAAAGGAGGGAGAAAATGATCTTTTTGGCTCATTAATTGGATCTAAAACTTTTCTGAAATAGTAAAATAGAAATTTCTAATTTCTAGTTTGAGAAACAAGCTTGTAACCAATAATCTTTGGGATTTTTGAAGGGAGTATCTTCAATTGAAGATGAAATCATCAATCCGAGGGACTGGGATGTTTTTTGTATACTTTCTTGTACTCTTAATATGATTAGCTGAAACCCCTATTCTAGGAGTTTGCATGTGGAGTTGGGTGTTGATTAAATTGGAGGGGTAATGTGTATTGCTCTTGTTTAACTTGATTTTCATGGATTTAATTTGATTATCATATGTTCAATTTACGAATTGAGGTTCCAAACATAATTCTTGATTTAGATTTTTGTATATTGCTTAAGAAAAAACATATGAAGTGAGTAGCTGAGTTGATGCTTGAGTATTAGTTTGAAATTTATTATTTCCTTGAAAAAAGAATTTGGTGTTTGAACTATAAATGTTAGTCTTGCTTGATAGAGAATATTTATGTCAAGGTATTGAGTTGTTTAGTTGATCACACATCAGAGTGTATGAGTGGAATTTTTTTGATAAGTATATTATGATTGAGAAATATGATATGTCCTTAATATTGAGTAAACTTAACCATGGGTAAATAAGGTTATTGAGCAATCACACTGACCCACTTTTGAAATTGATACCTACTTCTGTACACTCCTAGATTCCCACTCTAATTTCTTGTTAGCTGATAGCACTAAAATTATCCTCAATATAAGTAAAAGAATAAGCAGTTGTTAATAAAAATAACCAACTAAGAGTAGGGTTCGTCCCACAAGGATATGTTTAAGGATAAGAGTTTAACTAGGAAATGAAGAATGTGGATCTACTCATTGTAGTACTTTAGAGTTAGTGAGAGGATTATTCCACCAAATTTACTAAAATAGTTTAAAGTTATTGGATCATCAGATGTCAGTTAAAACAATAGTTTATTATGAAGTCAATATTAATGTTTCATAGTCCTTTCTTATTTAGGAATATGCATTAACTATATCAATATATACTTTTATATAGGTCAGTTAGTTTAGGAGTTGTACTAGTTCTTTGTAACTCTATTGAATACCTTTTTGCCTTCATTAATAAAGTATCATTTTCCAGAACCTATTGAGTAGTGACATGGTATTAGGTCTCTTCACACTCTAACGAGAAAGATCCAAATTCTTTTTGCTTCCTTCTCTTCACGCAGATCAGCAACATGACCAAAACAATGGCAAGAATCATAGAGTTGTCGATGCTGATAACACGATGGGTACCAACAGTATCATTCATTTCAATCCTGCATCACAATTAGCCCTCAAATTAAGTTGTGGTCAGAACTTTGCCACCAGGAAAGCTCAATACTCGATGCTTATGTATGTCGACAACCTCTTTGTCTATCTCTATGGGGACCACTCATGACCCAGTCACACGATTACTCTAGGAATGAACACATCTCCTAATACTACCTTTTTAACTTGGTTCCATCAAGACAAACCCATCCAGAATGCCCTTATGGATTCTATCGAACCCACCATTGCTCCTACTGTTGTTGCTGCTGACTTGGCTAAATTAGCTTGGGATGATTTGCATACCACTTATTAGAACAGACCTCAAACTTAATATTTAGTTTGTGTGATCACCTTGACCGTGTCACTAAATGATCTCGCCCCAATACTGATTTTCTTCACATTGTTTGGTCTCTTTCTGATGAGTTAGCCACTACTGCTACTTTTGTGTCGAATCCTTAACTAATCGTCAAAATACTCAGTGGTCTAGGTTCTGAATTTTGTGAGATCTCTACTGCCATGCGTGCACGTGATACAACTATCTCCTATGAGGAATTGTTGAAAAACTACTGGACTATGAACTTTTCCTCCGCCTGAGGATGATAAGAAATTGTCTAGTCCTATCATTGTTACAGTCGCTAATCCCACCAAATCCAAGACCAATAATCGCAAATATCGCAGCACACCAACAATTCTGAAATGGCAGTCCAACTCACGTCCAAATACTCCACCATAATGGCAGTCGAACTGAAATTGAAATGGTGTTACTCGATGCCAAATATGTAATAGGATTGGACACACCACCAATGTCTACCACTGTAAGTCTCACAATTACTTTGAAGCCAAAGCCAACTATGCAGTTGGTTTTACGACTGCAACCGACCCTTGGATAGTTGATTTATGAGCCACCCATCACATCACAACAGAGTCAAACAATTTAAAACCATACCATGGTAACGATGATGTATCCATGGGTGATGGTAACCAAAATTCCCATCTCTCATACTGGTTCTACTCAATTAAATGCATCAAACAATGTTTTAAAGCTAACCCACACTTTGTGGGGCCCTTCTATCAAATGCAAACTTCTATTTTTTCTAAATTTTGTTAAAACAATCTACAGTCTAATGATTTTTTACCTTTTGAATTTTTTTGAAGGATTTGAAAACGCGGAAACCGCTGGCGCATGGCCGGACCAACAGTGGACTATATAAGTGTCCTGTCTCACATCCTCAAGCTCTCAGGTGACTGCACCATCCATTCCTTTCACTACTTGGCATCAACATCTTGGTCATCCTCACATTAGAGTTCTTAGGTTTATTTTACACAAATTATCGCTACCATTTCATGATCGATACAAACTCTTCCATTGAAAATTCTTATTTATCTAATAAATCCCATCGACATCCTTTTACTTAATTATCATTGTGTATCTCTAAACCTCTTCAAATTGTTTTTAGTGATTTATGGGGGGCCATCACTGATTTTATCTCTTGAAAAGAAGTTGTAGTATTGTATTTATAAAAGTATCACAATTAAACTAAATTAAATATTCAATCAAGTCAGAAATGCTCTAGGGGTGCATGGATTGGTATCAATGTCACTAAGGGGTAATTGTGTTGCTTAATAGTGCTAAACAATATTGGATAGGCAAGTTCATCTTCAATGACACTAATCTTCTTTCAATCTAATAGTACCAAATCATAAAATCTCATTCCGGTCTCTCTATGTGAATCACAAATCAACACCAACTTTGATTTCAACTCTCCATTTTTCAATTTCAAGAGTATCTTCTAAAAAACCCCAAAACTATAAGCTGTTTCTCACAGGGTAAAACGTCTCCAAAGTAACATATAAAAATCCCCTAAAACAATTGATGCAAAAATATCATGCAAATATCTAATATATTTCCTCTCTCCATTGGGATATTTATAGTTTTCCAAAATTTATGGTGTGACCAACTCAACGACATTGATTGGGTTAGCCAAAAATATTCAGAGGATTTCCAGTTGTTCCAGAGTTCTCCCTTCACTTGCTTTAGGATTTAGGCGTTTGAACCTTAGTAATACATTCGGCTTTCATATTCGGTGAATGCCTGATTACCACCTTTATTCGCCTTTTATGCCTTCACTTTTCAGCAAAGTTCTTTCATCTTTGAAAATGTCTTCTAGTTTACATTTTGATTCAGCGACTTGTCATTTCATCCTCAATCCACGAACCTGCCTTGAATATCTTCAAGTGTGAGAACTATCACTTTTTCAAGGTTAGGCCACTTTGGAGAACCACTATTTTTGTTAGGTAACTACCGTTAGGGAGTTTATACTCCTTTCAATTTTTTTAGACACTTTTTCATATATTCATTCTTCTCTTGTCCTTCAGCCTTCATAGCTGAAAAACAACAAATCTCACCAGAATAGGACATAATTAAGCATTGAGAACACTAGTGTTGAACTTAAAAGGCCTCAAATGAGTATTAATCTACCATTGATCAACACCCATAAAATAAAATTTTGTTTGTCCTCAAGTAAATCAAGAACACAATTAGTTCAACAAGGGTGTTAACAACATGTCTCAATGATAGTTAACATGCTAGTGACCTTTCAACACTACTCTCAAGCATATGCAATACTCAATCATGATAAAAAAAAGCTTCAAATGATGACTAAGCGGTATCAATACACATTAAAGCTAACAAGTGCTTTCTTTCTAATGCAAAACCATGGTTAAACTAATGAATTCAAGTTCCCTCAAATCAACAACGATTCCATGCTCTTACAAAGCAAATCAATAAAGTTGTTAGGAATTGATACAAATATCACTCTTCGTAAGGAAATATATACAAGCTTCATCCTATATGTCTGCCCATATTTTCAACCATCAGTCAACCTAGTTCATGTAAAATCTCAAAGGTCTTTTTAGGATTGTAATGAGGTTGAGGTTTAAGGTTATGGTCAATTTGTCTTAATGACTTCACCTTTCAAAGCATTTTTGTAATCATCTTCACCTCTTCTCAACTTCTTTCCATTCGTTTTACTTGGAGAAACAAACCTCAATTTTTTCATTCAATTGATTTGACAGTCCTTTTATTTCATTACACTTCCTTTTTCTTATTTAAATAGTAAAACGTTTGCTCATTCTCTTTTTTTAATTATTTTATATATATGAGGAGGTTGCCGTTCTTATTCTAACAAATTTTAAAGTTGAGTCTCTCTTTTCTTCTCTTTCACTTGAATATCTGTAACGACCCGCTAGGTCATTTTGAGAACTAGGACTATTTTGGCTCTTTCCGAAAAATTCAAAGAGGTATTTTTAAACTATTTGATAACTAGCATAGTTGATACCTATATCTATATTATAATTAATATAATTGAATAGTAATTGGGTCAAATGCATATTTTTTTTAATAACCCCTACCATTTGACTATATAATTAAAACAGATTAGTTAGGTTATTTTAGAAGAAGAGAAAAAATAAAAGCTAGAAACTACCTGGAGACGAGAGGGACCAAACGACTACGACGAACATTGATTTCTAGGTAAACCAATCCAAATTAATTAATGTTTATATATAATTGTATGGTGCACTTGTAGTAATATAATAAAATAAGATTTTTAGAGGTGATTAAATTGTAGGATAGTTACTGTAATGCATATTTTATCAAACTTCAAAGTGACATAGGGTTGATTGGGATAATGATGACCAATGATTACTTAATCATTGGATACATTGGATTTCTCATGCATTTATATGCATAATTCTTTAAAAAGTAAGACACTTGGCAGTATCCATTTGAAGAAAAGAAAAAAAAATGTGGTCTCGGCATTACTGTATTCCTTGATTTTCTTAATTAATTCTTAATTGTATTTATTTTATCAAATTATGATACTAGTTTTTGATATATTGAGATAGATAATTAATTATTAGGTGTATATTATATAATTTGACATTGAATTCTAGGGTATTTGGAGAGGTTAAAGATAAGTTCTTGGCTTGAAATTTACCAAGTACGATAATTTTGGCATTCAAATTATATCAAGATTTGGAGCTTGATTAGAAGTATGAGTGAATTTTTTTTGTTCTATGATAGGCACATAATAATATGAATGTCTACAAACTCGCTTACTTATGAATATTGCATCATTGGTAGGTCGTGAACATTACGAAACTTTGCTAAAAGGGAAGGAACTATCTTGAAGATTCGTGACACGAATTCGGCACTTGAGGTATGTTAAGACTTTTTAGACTTGTTGAAGGACGTTTTCCTAATTAAAGATAAAAAAATGAAATATAAAATGGGTAAGGGCGAAATATGGGGGTCTCGTATCAATGGTGTGACGGGCATTGGTACGAGTACCGGTATTATAAAAGGGAAAGTTACTACTATAGAATGTGGATTGAAATTTGAAAATGCCAAAGTATATGGGCATTAGCTGATGTATTATTGACTTGAAATCCTTGTGTGACTGTGTTTTCTTTGTTACACCCGTATAGTTGTGATTATTGAGGTGATTATGTATTATGTTGATACTTGATTGATTGAGGTACATCATCATCCCCTTATTTGAAATAATATTGTGTACATGCATTGACATGAGATTGAGTATAAGTTGGGCACGTGGAGATCGTCCGTGCTGAAGATGGTGAGATGTTAAGATTGTAATTTGGGCACGTGGAGACCGTCCGTGCGAAAATTGTTAATTTTATGATTGTGCGTTGAGATCGTCCGCATAGACATGTGGAGATCGTCCGTGTCGGTATATGGACCTCGCGAGTCCCCCATGGGTCATGAACTCTCGATGTACTTCCGAGGAGTATCATGTATATACGGTTGAGAAAGTACTGGATATTCTGAGACATATCATTCACGGCATCATATTGCATTGAATTTCATCACATCCTTCATTCTCGAGGATTATGTGTTTTTATTTGATGGTTGGAATTTTCTTAATGTTTGATTTCTTCTATTTGATAAAACTTGACTGGCGAGTGAATTTTAGACTTGTATAATTAAAGAATTAATTTTTCTTATATAAACACCCGTCACTAGTTCTTCGATGTCGGTCAATGAGATATACTGGGTACACGTGGTTTCGTACTCATACTACACTTGTTGCACTCTTTGTGGTGCAGATTCGTTTCCGTGTAAGGGCGCATCTCGTGGAGCATTTTGAGTCCGAGCTTGGAGTGTCTTGGAGTTGTGGTGAGCTGCTTGTCTGTTCTGTGGCCCACACCTCCCTCTATCTTTTAATTATTCTGTTATTTAGTATTCCGACAGGATATCCCCTATGTTAGATTTGTCATTTTAGTTTCAGACTTGCATCGTATTTTAGAANTTAGAAGCTCTTGTACTTAAGACACCAATTCTTGGGGTGATATATTTTAGCTTCCGCATTTCGTACTTATAAGGAACTCAATGTTGGAGATTCTTGCTAAGTGTTAGTCTTTTTACTCATTTGTTGGTTTAGTTGGGTTAATATGTTGGGTCGGCTTACCTATTGGTTGGAAACATAGGTTCCATCACGACTTGCAAATTTGGGTCATGACAAAATTGGTATCAGAGCCCTAGGTTCATCGGTCTCAAAAGTACAAGCGCAATTTCTATAAGAGTCTTGTGGATCGGTATGAAGACGTCCATACCTATCTTCGAGAGGCTATAGGACATTTAGGAAATATTCTGTTCTTTTATTCATTATCGTGCACACTTGACCTTGTAGAAATTCTAATCTTGATATCTCATTCTCTCTCAGATGGCGAGGAATCGTACATCGGCAAGTGGTGCTCAGGATCCTATTCCTGCGCCTGCTTCGGGGAACAATATCCGAGGTAGAGGCAGGGGACGAGCTCGAGATTGGGGTAGGGTCCATATTGCAGCACCTGTGGAAGGTCAAGTACCAATAGCTACCCAGGGTCGTGATAGGACCGTACCTCCTGATGCAAATGTTATTCATGGGGATGTGCAAGATCGTGTTGAGGGGGATGGGCCAGCTCAGGCTCCACCCAGTACTATTGTCACCCCAGTGCTTCAAGATACCTTGGCTCGTATGTTAGGAATCCTAGTAGGGATGGCTCAGGCAGGAGCTTTGCCTGTCACTTCTGATGGCTCACAGACCCGTGTTGGAGGTCAAACTCCAAATCCAATAGTTGCTCCAGATTCTCAAACTCCCAGGACTCATCCAGTTGCCGCTGTAGCTCCTCGTTTGGATAGTATGGAGTTTCCAGATATGACATCACATTTGGTGAACAGGCCTTCTATGACTATTGATGAGCAAAAGATGTTTGGGAGGTTCAGACTAATGAATCCTCCTACTTATACTGGTGACTTAGCTGAGGATGCATATGAATTTATAGTTAGTTGTCATGAGAGGTTGCATAATCTTGGATTAGTGGAGTCTCATGGAGTTGACTACACAGCGTTTCAGATGACTGGCTCTGCTAAGCAGTGGTGGAGGGATTATATTAGTAGTAGGCTAGCTGGATCCCATCCACTATCCTGGACTCAGTTTACTCAGGTATATCCAAATTTGTTCCACGCAGTGAGAGGGAGCGCAAGATGGCCGAGTTTGAGGGTTTGCAACAAGGTGATATGTCGGTTGCAGAGTATGAGGGTAAATTTCATGCCTTGGCTAGACATGCTCCGATGATACTTCCCAGAGAGGCTGAGAGAGTGAGAAGGTTTGTTAAGGGGTTGATTATTTCGATCCTTCTAGGAGTTTCTTAGGTTGCTACTTCTGGTGTTCCATTCCAGAAAGTGGTAGATGCCGCTAAGGAGTTGGAGATGATTTGGCGTGAGGGATTTGAGCAGCGAGAGGGCCAGATGACTCGTTATTCAGGTGATTATGGTGGTGCTCCGCCTAGGAGTCGGGGTTACTTGGGCAGAGGTTATCACCCTCACTCCAGCAGACCCATTCACGCTGCTATACCAGCGTCTAAGGGTAGTTACGCTGGGCATAACTCTTTGATCTCGGTGCATACTTCACAGGGTTCATCTTCTAGACCTCTAGTTCGTGGAGGTCATTCAGGTTCCTCTCATCAGCCTGCGTCTCGTAGGGGCTGTTTTGCGTGTGGTGATATGGGACACTTTGTGAGAGACTGCCCTAGGACCAGACATGGTGGCTTACATCAGGGCTCTCAGGCTTCGACTTCCAGGGCTGCACAACCTCCAGCTAGGGGTGGTGCACAGAATGGTAGAGGTGGTTCTTATTCAGGTAGAGTTGGTTCTCCTTCTGGTCGAGGTGGTGGTCGTGGAGGTTCACAATCTGATGAAAGTAGTTCTCACTGTTATGCTTTTCCAGGTAGGCCAGAGGCTGAAGCGTCAGATGCTGTTATCACAGGTATTATTCCGGTTTGTCATCGACCAGCTACTGTATTATTTGATCCAGGCTCTACTTATTCTTATGTGTCCACATATTTTGCTCCTAGTCTAGATATATTGTGTGAGTCTCTTGATTTGCCAATACGTGTTTCTACTCCTGTCGGGGATTTTGTAGTTGTAGATTGGGGTATGACACTCATGCATATTTAAAGGTCTTAGATATGATAGATTTTGATGAGATTCTCGGTATGGATTGGTTATCTTCTTACCACACAATTTTAATTGCCATGCCAAGACAATTACTTTAGCTATGCCTGGAATTCCTATAGTAGAATGGAGAGGTTCTCTTAGTCATCCTTCTAAGGGTGTGATATCATTCCATAAGGCTCGTCAGTTGGTACAGAGATGGCTTACTAGGCCCACATTCGAGATACTAGTATTGAGACTCCTATGCTTGAGTCTATTCCAGTAGTGAGTGAATTTTCAGAAGTATTTCCGACCGAATTGCCAGGTCTTCTACCAGATCGTGATATTGATTTTTGTATTGATGTGGAGCCAGGCATTCGGCCTATTTCCATTCTTCCTTATCGTATGGCACCGACTGAATTGAAAGAGTTGAAGGAGCAGTTACAGGATTTGTTGGCAAAGGTTTTATTAGGCCGAGTGTATCTCCTTGGGGTGCTCCAGTGTTATTTGTGAAGAAGAAAGATGGCTCTATGCGTATGTGTATTGACAATTGAAAGTTGAACAAGGTAACCATCAGAAATAAGTACCCGATACCTCGTATTGATGACTTATTTGATCAGTTGCAGGGTGCTTCAGTTTTCTCCAAGATTGATTTGAGGTCTGGCTATCATCAGCTGAAGGTTAGGGCGGAGGATATCCCTAAGACAACTTTTCAAACACGTTATGGCCATTACGAGTTTTTGGTGATGTCTTTTGGATTGACTAATGCCCCTGCAACTTTTATGGACTTGATGAATGGAGTTTTCAGACCGTATTTGGATTCCTTTGTTATTGTCTTCATAGATGATATATTGATATACTCACGCACTAAGGAGGAACATGAACATCATTTGAGGATCGTGCTTGGGATTCTAAAGGAGAAGAAAATTAATACAAAGTTTTCAAAGTGTGAGTTTTGGCTTAGTTCGGTAGCATTCTTAGGACATGTAGTGTCCAAGGAGGGTATCACGGTAGATCCTAAGAAGATTGAGGCAGTTAGAGATTGGGTCAGACCTGCTTCAGTTACTGAGATTCGGAGTTTCTTAGGCCTTGCAGGTTATTATCGACGATTTGTTGAGGATTTCTCATCCATTGCATCTCCATAACTAGATTGACACAAAAGGAGGTGACTTTTCAGTGGTCTGACAAGTGTGAGGTTAGTTTCCAAAAGCTCAAGACTTTATTAACTACTGCTCAGATTTTGACCCTACCTGTGGAGGTAGAGGGTTTTGTTGTATATTGTGATGCTTCTCGGATTGGTCTGGGTTGTGTATTGATGCAGAAGGGAAAGGTGATAGCTTATGCTTCGAGGCAGTTGAAGGTTCATGAGAAGAACTACCCTATTCATGATTTAGAGTTGGCGACTGTTGTGTTTGCATTGAAGATTTGGAGGCATTATATTTATGGTGTGCATTGTGAGGTGTTCACGGATCATCGTAGTCTCCAGTATATATTCAATAAGAGAGATCTCAATTTGAGGCAGCGGATATGGTTGGAGTTGCTCAAGGGCTACGACATGACTATTCTTTATCATCCAGGCAAGGCAAATGTTGGAGCAGATGCTTTGAGTCGAAAGGCGGTAAGTATGGGTAGTCTAGCCATGTTACAGGTTGATGAGCGTCCTTTAGCTAGGGATGTTCAATCCTTGGCCAATAGCTTTGTGAGACTTGATATTTCAAAACCTGGTAAGGTGTTGGCTTATATGGAGGCTAGATCAACCTTGTTGGAACAGATTCGGGCTCAACAGTTTGATGATGGTGATTTATGTAAGATTAGAGACAAGGTGTTAAAAGGAGAAGCCGAGGCTGCAATTCTTGATAATGAGGGAGTTTTGAGGATTAAGGGTCGTATCTATGTTCCTCGGACCGGTGATTTGACTAGATTGATCATGGAGGAGGCCCATAGTTCGAGGTACTCTATTCATCCAGGGGCTACTAAGATGTATCGTGACTTGAAGCAACATTATTGGTGGTGTCGTATGAAGAGGGACATAGTAGATTTTGTATCTCGGTGTTTTAATTGTCAGCAAGTAAAGTATGAACACCAAAAGCTTGGACTTTGTGGTAGGGTTGCCACGTACCTTGGGTAAGTTTGATTCCATATGGGTCATCGTGGATCGACTGACTAAGTCTGCACACTTTGTACCAGTTCAGACTACCTATAACTCAGAGAAGTTGGCCAAGATATATATTCAAGAGATAGTTCGTTTGCATGGGGTTCCTATATCTATTATTTCAGATCGTGGCACCCAATTTACATCTCATTTCTGGCGTTCTATGCAGAAGGAGTTGGGCACTCGAGTGGATCTTAGTACAGCCTTTCACCCTCAGACTGATGTCAGTCTGAATGGACTATTCAGGTTCTTGAGGACATGTTGCGAGCATGTGTGATTGACTTTGGTGGTCACTGGGATCAGTTCTTGACATTAGCGGAATTTGCTTACAATAATAATTATCATTCGAGCATTAATATGGCACCATTTGAGGCTTTGTATGGTAGGAGATGTCGATCTCCAATTGGTTGGTTTGATGCATTTGAGGTTAGACCGTGGGGTACAGATTTGCTGAGGGAGTCGTTGAACAAAATAAAATTGATCCAAGATAGACATCTCATGGCTCAGAGTAGGCAAAAGAGTTATGCAGATAGGAAGGTTCGTGATTTGGAATTTATGGTTGGAGAGAGGGTTCTACTTAAGGTTTCATCCATGAAGGGTGTGATGAGATTTGGAAAGAAGGGCAAGTTGATTCCAAGGTATATTGGTCCTTTCGAGATTGTGGAGAGTATTGGTGAGGTGGTGTATCAGTTGGCTTTGCCACCTGGTTTGTCAGGTATCCATCCTGTATTTCATATTTCGATGCTAAAGAAGTATCATCAGGGTGGTGCACATGTGATTCAATGGGATTCAGTGTTACTTGATCAGAATTTGACTTTCGAGGAGGAGGTGGTTACCATTTTGGATAGGCAAATTCGAAAGTTGAGGTCAAAAGAGATTGCTTCAGTGAAGGTTCAATGGAAGCATCGCCCAGTTGAGGAGGCTACATGGGAGACCGAGTCACATATGAGGAATAAATATCCTCAGCTTTTTGAGTGTTCAGGTTAGCTCTTGTTTTTTTTCGTTCGAGGACAAACGTTTGTTTAAGTGGTAGGTGATGTAACGACCTGCTAGGTCGTTTTGAGAACTAGGACTATTTTGGCTCTTTCTGAAAAATTCAAAGAGGTATTTTAAACTATTTGATAACTAGGAGTACTTAGTTGATACATATATCTATATTATAATTAATATACTTCAATAGTAATTGGGTCAAATTCATATTTTTTTTAATAACCCTTACCATTTGACTATATAATTAAAACAGATTAGTTAGGTTATTTTCGAATAAGAGAAAAAATAAAAGTTAGAAACTACCTAGAGACGAGAGGGACCAAACGACTACGACGAACATTGATTTCCAGGTAAACCAATCCAAATTGATTAATGTTTATATATAATTGTATGGTGCACTTGTAGTAATATAATAAAATAAGATTTTTAGAGGTGATTAAATTGTAGGATAGTTACTGTAATGCATATTTTATCAAACTTCAAAGTGACATAGGGTTGATTGGGATAATGATGACCAATGATTACTTAATCATTGGATACATTGGATTTCTCATGCATTTATATGCATAATTCTTTAAAAAGTAAGACACTTGGCAGTATCCATTTGAAGAAAAGAAAAAAAAATGTGGTCTCGGCATTACTGTATTCCTTGATTTTCTTAATTAATTCTTAATTGTATTTATTTTATCAAATTATGATACTAGTTTTTGATATATTGAGATAGATAATTAATTATTAGGTGTATATTATATGATTTGACATTGAATTCTAGGGTATTTGGAGAGGTTAAAGATAAGTTCTTGGCTTGAAATTTAGCAAGTACGATAATTTTGGCATACAAATTATATCAAGATTTGGAGCTTGATTAGAAGTATGAGTGAATTTTTTTGGGTCTATGATAGGCACATAATAATATGAATGTCTACAAACTCGCTTACTTACGAATATTGCATCATTGGTAGATCGTGAACATTACGAAACTTTGCAAAAAGGGAAGGAACTATCTTGAAGATTTGTGACACGAATTCGGCACTTGAGGTATGTTAAGACTTTTTAGACTTGTTGAAGGACGTTTTCCTAATTAAAGATAAAAAAAATGAAATAGACAATGGGTAAGGGAAAAAGATGGGGGTCTCGTATCAATGGTGTGACGGGCATTGGTACGAGTACCGGTGTTATAAAAGGGAAAGTTACTACTATAGAATGTGGATTGAAATTTGAAAATGCCAAAGCATATGGGCATTAGCTGATGTATTATTGACTTGAAATCCTTGTGTGATTGTGTTTTCTTTGTTACACCCGTATAGTTGTGATTATTGAGGTGATTATGTATTATGTTGATACTTGATTGATTGAGGTGCATCATCATCCCCTTATTTGAAATAATATTGTGTACATGCATTGACATGAGATTGAGTATAAGTTGGGCACGTGGAGATCGTCCGTGCTGGGATAGTGAGATTTTAAGATTGTAATTTGGGCACGTGGAGACCGTTCGTGCGGAAATTGTTAATTTTATGATTGTGCGTTGAGATCGTCCGCTCAGACACGTGGAGATCGTCCGTGTCGGTATATGGACCTCGCGAGTCCCCCATGGGTCATGAACTCTCGATGTACTTCCGAGGAGTATCATGTATATACGGTTGAGAAAGTACTGGATATTCTGAGACATATCATTCACGGCATCATATTGCATTGAATTTCATCACATCCTTCATTCTCGAGGATTATGTGTTTTTATTTGATGGTTGGAATTTTCTTAATGTTTGATTTCCTCTATTTGATAAAACTTGACTGGCGAGTGAATTTTAGACTTGTATAATTAAAGAATTAATTTTCTTATATAAACACCCGTCACTAGTTCTTCGATGTCGGTCAATGAGATATACTGGGTACACGTGGTTTCGTACTCATACTACACTTGTTGCACTCTTTGTGGTGCAGATTCGTTTCCGAGTACGAGCGCATCTCATGGAGCATTTTGAGTCCGAGCTTGGAGTGTCTTGGAGTTGTGGTGAGCTGCTTGTCTGTTCTGTGGCCCACACCTCCCTCTATCTTTTAATTATTCTGTTATTTAGTATTCCGACAGGATATCCCCTATGTTAGATTTGTCATTTTAGTTTCAGACTTGCATCGTATTTTAGAAGCTCTTGTACTTAAGACACCAATTCTTGGGTGGTATATTTTTTTTAGTTTCCGCATTTCGTACTTATAAGAAACTCAATGTTGGAGATTCTTGCTAAGTGTTAGTCTTTTTACTCATTTGTTGGTTTAGTTGGGTTAATATGTTGGGTTGGCTTACCTATTGGTTGGAAACATAGGTGCCATCACGACTTGCAAATTTGGGTCGTGACAATATCTTTCCTCCTTTTTTCCACACCCCCAACTGAGGATTTTGGTCCCTATTCAAGTAAACCAATTCTTAGAAAAAAGACTTATGCAAGTGGAGTTAGGGACAAGTTATCTCAAGAGGTTTCAACAATGGTTAACAACAAATGGTTTAGACTTAAATGGTACCAAGATGTTTGGAGACCCTTACATGGTAGTCACCAAAAGGTATAAATATTTGGGTTTCCTCTCAAAATTTGTGCCCAAGATCATTTCTTTCATTCATCACCACATCTAAAAAATTAGAGTGACAAGACAAATTCTAGGATTCAACAAGCATGCTTTCAAGTAGAACCTAACCACACATGGCACTTCAAAAATAATTATTTAGCACAACTATACAAAATAAAAAAGGTTTTGTGCGATGATCATTGCAAGTCTCACATTAATATGAATCTAGTCAAAACAAAAATCATAAAGATCATTCAAAATCGAAGTCACGCCGATCTTCTTAAAACATTCACACAAAACATATTTTTCATCATAAGTACTATCCAAGACATCAAAGACATCGATATTTGCTACAAAAGATCCTCTAACATCATCAATGAAAACTCAAGCATTTCAACAACTACAAAACGCATGGGGTAAAAAGTGGAGACAGAAAGAAACGAATCAAACCATAAACTATCATAACAAAAAAATAAAATACTACAAATGTATCAAAATAAAGTTGAAAATAACAAAATGTATTTATAAAGAGGAATATTGGCACAAGTTCCCTCCATCCTAGCGGTGATATTGTCTTAGTTTTCCTTCTATGATGCTAGAGTGTTCTGAAATTGCACCATCTGTCCTCTTACTAGCAGTAATGCATTCACAATGGCAATCTCAATAAACTTGGGAATCTCAATCTATACACGAGATTCTCTCACATCAACCGAATATGAAAGGTTTCTAGTAGATCAATATCTCGGTCAATGGAGATCAACTTACCGAGGAAGGTACATCATATGTAGAGGTTGAACGTAAAGAGAAAGGTTGAGTGGTATCTGATGGCTCCATTAGAGGAGAAAGTTTATAGCCTTGGCCTCAAGGCTAGTAGGGTCTAACACAGGGGTAACGTCTGGTAGTGGCGAATTTCGCCTCACTACATCATCTATCATGTAATGTGCTTGAATCCTCTTAATATCATTAGAGGAGGTGGGTGTGACCTTAACGTCAGTCCTCTCCCGATAAGACATTGTTATAATGCTGAAACTACTCTATAAAACTAATTCAAAATATACTAATACTTAGTCAATTAAAAATTCCCAACTAAGAGTTGGGGTTGAATCTCACAGAGTGCAGACAAGTCTATCCAGAATCTAAATCAATTCTTTTGTATCAATGAGAACAATGTGTGAATGATTAAACTAAATTTACAAAAAGGTTTTTGTTATCAATAGTCACAATTAAACTGGGGATTAGTAACAAGTAATCAGGGGCGACTCAACATAATTGGGGGCCTAAAGCAAAATTTTAATTCGCGGCCAAATATAAAATATACTTTATATATGTATTTATTTAAAACTTATTTTTACACTATTTAGATGGAAATTATTCGGATTTAATATTGTTTTTTCAGTTTCTAGTTTTAGGTAAAATTTTATCAACTCAAAACATCCTTTAAGTGCAGCAATTACTATATGTATTGTTAACATAGTGCTATAAGTAATAAGTTGATAAATATTGACTAAAGATAAGAGTAAGAACTTTGTATACCTCATTTTAATATGCCTATACTCTAGTAATGTTTGAAACTAAAATTTAAAAAGAAATAAAAAAGAATTTGTAATTCACATTTTCCAACACTTTTCACTATTAATTCTTATTTTTAACAAAGTACAAAAGATGTTAAAGTGGATAAAATAATTTATTTTGTAAAAAGTTATATATCTTATCATAAATAATTAGTTTTTCACAATTTGAAATAACTGGAAAGAAGCTAAGAATTAGAAATAGGGAATTTTTGGAAAGAATGGAAATCTGGAAATTTATTTCAGTTTGAAAAAAATGAGTTTTTGATCAACTTCAAACGGCCATAACACCTAGATCAGGATGATTTAGGTGTATTCAGATATGGTTGGAAAGCTCTCGAAATGATTCCAAGTTCATATTATAACCTTTGGAAGTTGGGCTGTTGGAATAAGGAAAGTCTGAAAACCGGATTTTAGAAGGGTAGTTTGGTCTTTTTGGTACCCAACTTATTTAATTCATTTTTAGGAATTTAATTGGGGTAAAGTCATATTTTAGTCATTTTAGAAAAGTGAATTTCAAGTTAGGTCTTGGAGAGAAGAGAAAGAAGGAGAAAAAGGAAGAAATTTCAAGATTCGTCAAGAACGTTCAAGAATCGCGGTTGATCCAATGAGATATGTGAGATTCCATAGTGTTGAGTTTATTCACCCATACACCAATCATGATTTATTCAGCGTAATTTAATTCTTAAAATTTAAGGATTTAATTTGTTGATGAGTTCTTGATAAGTGTTCTTAAAGATTCTTTATCGATTACGTTTTGATGTAAAGATTCTACTTTGGTCAAATTTAGACAAACATATCTCTTAGAATATTAAGAGTTGCGTGAAAAATAAGCTATCCAACTAAAGGTAATTTAACCTACTTTCCAAAGTCACCAATTTTGTGTCAATCTGATTTCTGAGTAAAAATTTATGACTATTTTCGTAACCTATACAGTGTTGTTAGGAATTAATCGACGAGAAAATATTAAAAAGGGTTGTTTTTGTTTTTTTACCTCTAAGAAAACCCTAACGAATTTCTTGACTAATAAAAGGTTCAAAACAATCAGATTTTCATCTTTACTAATGTAAATCATAATTTTTGGCTATAGAGATTTCCAGAAACTAATTCAAGAATCTCAAGAAAAATTTTTCTTCATCGTTTACTTTCAAACTAGGGTGTCAAGGTTTCTATTCAAGTTCTTATAAGCCATTCTTCAAGAACCTTGTTATTTATATCTAAATTCATTCCAAACATCGTGAGATCTTTCCTATCACAAATCATGATCCTTGAGTCCATAATTCAATTAAAGAAAATTCAAGAATCAAGTCAAGAAGTTAAAAGTCAAGTCAAGAAGTCAATAATTAAATTTTAAAGATTTTCAGAAGTCTTTTACAAACGTTTCAACTTGTTTTAAGAATTCAGTTTAAAAGTTAAGCAAAAAGTTCAGATTTGAAGTTCTTTTTTTCAAAGAAGTTTATTAGAACTAAATGTTCCCAAGAATTTTTAATTGTTTTTCACATTGAAATAAGAATGAAAACCGAGATTTCCAAAGAGCCTTTGAGTTAGTTTTCAGAAAAGCATAACTGCTTTCACAATTAAGCAAGAGGGGAAACTTTGATTTCCAAGATAGTCTTTGAGCTAAGTTGTGCAATTATCTAAAATCATAGAAAGAGGTATGCTTTTAAACATATGAGCTAGTATCATATTTTGGGAGTAGTATTGAACACTGATATGGGGAGAGTTCAGATAACTCACAGTCCCCATAAACCATGTAGTCATCTTGAGTAAAAAAGGATCATATTATCTTTAAATGAAAAATATAATATTCTATAGGGTCGAAAAGATTAATTTTTTTTAATTATATTGATAAAAATAAAGAATACCATAAATGTCTTAAACTTTTACATTAAATATTTGAGGGTTATGAATATAAAAAAATACGTGAGATGAATATTATTGAAAATATAAATCAAATAGGTACGTAAATATGAGTTAAGATGGTGAAATGTGATGCAAATAACAGACAAAAAGATAAAATGTAAATATCGTAATCATTTAATTACTACTATAGCATATGGGATTAAAAGAATGTACCCTTATTTACTTTATCATAAATTATTATTTATTTGGTCTTTAATATGCAAAAACACTGATAAATTTATCTTTACTTTATCATATTGAAGTAACTTGTAAGCTTGAACATTTGAAAATAGTGCAAGTTCTCGACAACACATACTAAAACTAATCAACAATTTTGACAAAATACATGATTGCAATTGACACATAAAATATCATTTATATTAATATCATTACCTCCATAATTAAACGCCAAAAATAATATTTCTAACATCAAGTGAATGTGAAAAGCATTACATTCCAAATAAACCTATGCCAATTTCATATTTAAGAAGAACTTGTTTTTGCGTGCTTAGTCTAATAGGTAAACAAAGATTATTTTGAAAAAAAAAAGAACTATTTTACTGTTGTTTGTTGTCCTCATAAGCCACAACTTTTCATTGTCTCGATCAGTACATTACAATAATAACTAAGTAATAAATTATAATAATACAGATTTAGCATGTGTAATTAAGTGATTTATGAATAATCTTTTTTTACATATCACAATTATTTTAAAATGAAAAAAATAAAAAGATAAATGCAATTGAAAGTTAGGTGCGTCACATCACCTTGTCTATAGTTAATTTGATATTATGTATTGATTGTTGTAAATGAAATATCAAACCTTATGCAAAATAATTAAACCAGATCATTTGTATGGAAAATTAAATATTAATGTTGGACCTATGTCTCATCTAGTAAATCGCTTATATAAGTATTAAATTCATAGAGAACTCTGAAATGAAATAAAATAAAAATACAATGAATCAAAGTATAATAAAACAAAAGTGAGTTTATTTAATAAATTCATCAACAAGAGGAAAAAACCAAACTGGAAGAGAAAAAAAAAGATAAATTACACTAGAACAAAAACTATGGATATATAGAAGGTCATATGAAGCATTACAATAAAATGCTAGATAAATCAAGCATTTTTTCTTCATCAGCCTCGGCCTTGTCATCCTCGTCGTCCTCATAACCATCTTTTTCCTTCGTGGTTTCCTCTTTATTCTTGTTGTTCTTCTTTTTTCCCTGAGCTAGAAGTAGGCGGGGTATCACCATAGTCTTCTTCTTCTTTCTCTTAGCTAGAAGTAGGTGGTGTATCATCATAGTCATGTTCTTTCGCATCATAATCTGTATCATCCTAAAAGAAAGGCATCATAATTGTGATTAGGATTAGAATAATTATAAATATAGTCTGACATGGTGTTAATGATGATATTAAAAAATAAATTTTTCTAAGAATGAATTTTGTCTTTTGTTGTTTGAAAGATGACGTTTATTTTTGTTGATTCAAAGATAATATCTAGAAATAGGTAGAATGTCATTTATTAATCAAATTAATAAGAATGAAGGGATAAGTTAATAAAAATGGATGTATTTTTTGTCATAGAAATAGTTGATAAAAATATCATTCGTGATTCTATCATCTTTTAATAATTCTTTTGAATTCCATATAAAATTTATCTCAAATAATTGATAAAAAAATATTTCAGTATAAAACAATCTATATAGTTTAGCTATTTAAATTTGTAAAGTAAAAAAATAAAAATCAACGAAACATAAGAACGAAATAATAGTGAAATTTAGAAGCTGTACTAAAAATACATGGTGGCTAATAATTATTTAAGACACATCCTCTTTGTTTTACTTGCCTCAAGTTCAAAAATATCATTTTCTTAATTACTTTAGCAAATATCATTGATTTTTGAAAAGTCAACTTATCATTAGACCTTCATTTGACTATTCTACTATTTTAAGTTTTCATGACTTAAATTTTAGAAAGAAACAGAAAAACTACAAAACAATAAGAAACTAGACTTTTGTTGGAAAAATAATGAATGTCTATTATACGGTAATGAATAATTAAAAAAATTAAACTACCTGTTATAAAGTATTTGTATTATAGTGAATGTCTATCATGTGGAGTCCTTTTAGGATATGGTTAAGAGCCCTACTTGGGGACCAAATTAGATTTCCCCTATAAATAAAGGGCTCCTCTTCATTGTAAAATCATTCATCAAGAGGAATAATAAGTTCTCTTCTCTTATCTCTAGTTTCTTCTTCTTCTTCTATAATTTCATAACACGTTATCAACATGAGACTCTACTTTCTCAAAAAGTGAAGGTTAGGTTTGAAGATTTAATAAGGTATTATATATTCTTTTATTTTAATTTTAATGTCAATCTTACGAAACTAGAGTTCATTGCACTTCAATGTTCGGGCAGGAACTACCTCATGGGTGTTGGATGCTGAAATCGACCTTGATGCAATGGGTCTTGGAGACACCATAAAAGAAGAAAATAAGGCATCAAAGCAAAATTGTGCACGAGCAATGATATTCTTGCGTAATCATCTTGACGAGATTCTGAAAATCGAATATATGACAGTTAAGGATCCAATTGTTTTGTAGAAAAACCTAAGAGAAAGATATGAAAACTTGAAGATGGTCATACATCAAAAGGCACAATATGATTGGATGCATCTAAGGCTACAAGACTATAAGTCTATACATGAGTATAATTCATGTCATCTTTAGAATCTATTCTCAGTTAAAATTATGTGGAGAAACGGTTCGTGAGATTGATATGGTGAAAAGACATTTTTCCACTTTTCATGCCTCGAATGTGCTCTTGCAGCAACAATATCGAGAGAAAGGTTTTAAAAAGTATTATGAACTAATTTCTCATCTTCTTGTGGCTGAGAAAAATAATCTTTTATTAATGAAAAATCATGAGAATTGACCTACTGGATCTGAACCACATCCTGAAGTGAATGAGGCATATGCCCACCATGCTAGGCATGGAAAAGGCCGCGACCCTAATCGTGGTTGTGGTCGTGGACATGGTTGTGGACGTAGATGTGGTCGTGGAGGTTGACATGGTTGTGATTGTGGTCAAATGAAAAAGGAAAAGATAAAAAGACCCCTGACTCAAACTACTAGCGGGGCTGACCACAACCGCTTTCACAAATCGTGAAAGGGGAAAAGAACCGTGAACATGGTCGTGGTCTTTGATCTAGTGAGCTCTAAGTTATGGTGTCTGTTTCACGCGCCCTACCACGGATAATGTGAAGAATCATGGACCGTAAAGGTCCCCGTTGTCCTAAGTAAGTCCTATGGTGTGAAGGCCTTGCTTCATAGACCATGCCATAGTCCATGGGAAGGACCACTTACTGTGAAGGTTCTTGTGGTATTCACTTGGGCTGGGGGTCTTAGATGATATCTAAGGGAGCCTACTTCCACAAACTCTACGGAAGCCATCACGTTCCATCATCAAGACTAAGACCCATGAAATGTGTTCATGGTCTGACATCAATAGCTGATGGAATCCAACTCCCCACCATGGGCTGGTCTACAGAGCGTGGAACCTATCACGGTCTTTGAACTCCATCGTGGATCACTACTTCAAGTGAGTTTCTGCATTTTTTTTTTCTGGATATGGTTTTTGAGGTGTTACAGTCACCTAGGCAAGGCTAATGTGGTAGTAGACTCCTTAAGCTGAAAGGTCATTGCATGGAGAGTTTGGCTTTGTTAGTTGTGGAGGGATTTACCTATGACTGCATACATTATTTCCTTAGCAAAAAAGATGGTTATCCTTGATATCTTCGAGCCACATAGTGTTATTTCTTGTGGGGAGGCTAGATCTTCCTTGATAGAGAAGATTCAGGCACACCAGTTATAGGATCCACAATTGAGTGATTCGGGAAAGTGTTCTTAGTGGTAAATCTAGGACGGTGACCTACACATGGAGTGTATTCTTAGGACTAAAAATAATATTCATGATCCTATAGTTTTTGAGTTAGTTGGGTTGACTCCTCATGAGTCCCATTGTTATCCAGATATTGTGAATGTATTATGATCTATGACAGCAAATTGGGTGGTGCGGGTTTACGAGGGACATCACAACCTTCATGGTTGGGTGCTTTGAACTTTCAATAAGTAAAGTACGAGCACTAGAGACCAGGAAGATTTACTCAGTGGCTACCCATTCCAGAATTAAAGGAGTGTATAACCATGAAATATGTGGCAGGCTTACCTTTTTCCATTAGAGGTTTTTATTCTATTTAGATCATCGTAGATCGATGGACTAAACCATCCCACTTTTTACTTAATCATACTGCCTACAGATTGGTTCATATTTACCTAAGAGATATCATTTGTTTGCAGGGGGACCAGTGTCTATCATAATAGACAATAACACTCAGTTCACTTGCATTTTTGGGGATCCATTGAGAGTGAGTTGGGTACTCGGGTTGAGCTTAGTATAACTTTTCACCTTTAGGTAGATTGCCAGTCAGGAAGGACTACTTATGTTTTATTGGACATGTTTTAGGCTTACTTTATTGATTTCATTGGCCAGTGGGATCAGTCTTTTGTTTTAGTAGAGTCTTATTTAATAATAGCTACTATTTGAGCATTCAGATGACAACTTTCAAGGAATTATATGGCAGGAGATTTCATTCTCTAGTGGGCTAGTTTGATCTTTTTGAGCTGCATACATAAGGCAATAACTTATAGGAGATTCTATGGATAGTGTCGATGTGATCCAGAAACAACTCCATACTACCCTAAGTAGACGAAAGAGTTATGCTATCTGAAGTCTACGATTTCTAGAGTTCATAGTTGGTGATCTTATGTTCCAATTATTGTAGCCCATGAATGACGTGATAATGATTTGGAGGAAGGGCAAGTAAACCCCAGATTTATAAGTCCTTTTAATATCTTGGGTAAGTTGGGATGGTGTCTTATGAGATAGCCTTACCTCAAGATCTTTTATGTGTGAACCCGATATTTCGTATCTCTAGGATGATACACTATATCCCATATGAGTCTTGCGTAATTAAGTGGGATTTGTCTCAGTTTGATGAGTAATAGAGTTTTGAGCATGATCATGTCGCCATTCTAAACAGGCAGGTGATAACGCTCAAACTACTCTTCAAATACAATTAAAAGAGTAGGCAATCGTTGCAAATAAAATTACCCAACTAAGATCTAGGTTCGAATCCCACACTGAGTAGTTTAACGTTAAGGATCCAATTTTACTTGATCATTCACCAAACATGTATCATGTTGTTTCTAAATAGAGTAAGAATCATCAAATAAAGAAAACAGGAATTAAACAAGAATAAGTAGATCTAGGGTTGTAAGGGAGTGGATTAATACTAAATAGGGGAAAAATTTATTTCTCAATGATGATTAACAACTACAAATATGTCTGGTCATCTTGATGAAACTAGTCTTTTTTCAATCTAATAGAATCAATACATAAAATCTTCTTTTTGTCATCAATGTGCAAAACTCAACAACTCAATACATTGCTTCAATTACATAGATTTACAAAGATTACAAACAACGAAACATTTACCCACTCTTACTCCAATTTGAAATCTAATGTAGAATTAAGTTGGACACCTTAATTTCTAAATTACCCACATGTTAATTAGCTCAAATACATTGAAATCAAGCAGAAAAACACAGAAATACAACATACCAATAATTTATGTCAACACCCAACCCCATAATTACACTCTTAGATATTAGGGTTTTAGCCACCCATCACAAAGAATAATAGAATTATAGATCTTATGATATCAACCATTAGTAACATGAAATTCAACAGTTATAATACTCACTTTTTTTCAACCTTCAATTTGTTAATTACAGGGGTGAAATATAAAACCTCACACAAGAATTTGTGTTTTAGTGTGTTCTCTCAAGTTTCTTACCGCAAAATTGTTAGGTCAGGATTCAGACATGTTCCTAAGCCTTTTTAGTCTGTGTACCAGTAACTAATCATCTTCTGTCTCATGCCACTCAATATTTACCTCATCGGATACTCTTTTCTTTGTCACTCTTTTTTATCTTTCATCCTCTGCTTGATTGGAGTTCTTCCCCTCCCCTCTTCAGAGGACTTGAACCCCATTCATTTATACGAATACCCTAGAGTTGCCTTCATTTTGGGTTGCGTATTAATGTTGGTGCATCCTATATATGCAAATGGATGTGATTAGTCAAAATAACAATAAAATGCAAACACACGAATTTGTTGCACACAGGTTCGCTGTTCCACTAGGCGATTCGCCAAATATCTTTGGTTATTTTTGTCGAGCTCGTCGAGTGTATTATCTTGCTATCTAGGAAAAACGGGGGTGGAAAAGTCTACTCAGCAAAATGACGACTTTGTTCGGCGATGACAAGGTTTTCCGCCGATGAACACAGTGAAGAAGGTAAAAGGGGCATGTAAAAGGTGATCTAAAATCCTATCGGCGAATCGCCAACTACTTTCGGCGAAGACCAGTCTATCCGCTGAAAGTTACAGATCTTATAACACGAAGGAAAAGAGTTACGCGCGATCTATTGTAAGTAGGTGAACCGCCAAATCATGCTGTGAGGTTGACTTAACTCGCCGAATGAAACATGTACATTTCTAAATCAAAATCTCAAAACCGTCCTACAATCTTCAAAACCAAAATCAAAGCATGCAGACATGAAATTCAAACAAGACCCATACTTCACTTCACCTCGGAGTACTCAGACTTTTTTCGATTTTAACAAATTAAACCATTTAACTATTATTATCCTTAAGAATGTTGTCACCCATTCCGTCATTGAATAATTTTCGTTATTTAGCACAAATGGTGGGTTAATTAGAATTCACCAAAATAACATGACAACAATTAAGCAATACCAATTGCAATTTCAATCAATACAAAGCATAAACACCAAGAAATTCGAATATTTAAGCATTTCAGGAAAAACTTTCAAATTACAAACAACATATCGATAACTTATTTTTATCATAGAGGCCTAACACATATCATCTTGATACTATATGATTGCAAATGAGTTCAAAATTATTGAAAAT
Organism: Solanum pennellii; assembly: GCF_001406875.1. Lineage (NCBI taxonomy): Eukaryota > Viridiplantae > Streptophyta > Magnoliopsida > Solanales > Solanaceae > Solanum > Solanum pennellii. Next base: position 41,216,815 of record NC_028647.1, read on the forward strand.
AGATTTGGGTTTTTAGAGACTAACCTTCGTTGGTGATCAGATAATATTTTGTAATGTTAGGCAACAAAGAAGTCCAACCCCACACACTAATTACTGTCTAAAATACTAATTCAAGATGAAAATAAAGAAAATAATAACTTTGGTGTGATCTTGTAGAGTTTGAAATGAGGGAAAATGAGAGACTAAAAAATTTGACCTTTGGACCTTATATAACCGTTCGGTTCTCGTACATTTGGAGACATTAGTCGTACTTACCGAACCACTCGGCAATTCACCGAGCAGTCTTTTATCTCGCCTTTTTTCTAAAGTATAAAATTTTCTATGGTGAGATCGGTGGTCTGCTTCGATATCGCCTAGAAGGTTGGCGATCACCGAGCTGCTTTCAAGTTCTCCATGTTTTACATGCTCTATACTACTCCTATATTGAGCCAAACGGTGGAGTTCAGCTAGGCTCGCCATCCTGTTTGGCTTCTCGATGAATGGATCTTGTTCTGCCAATCATGAGACGTTCGACACTTTCCTTATTTTATTCAGCAACATTAATACACCATTATTTAACGAAGTAAAATCATACAGTTACAACCTTGGGTTGCCTCCCAAGAAGTCCTTATTTAACGTTATGGCTCGACGTAGGTCCTGCCTCACTCTCTGATATTAGAGCTAGACCTAGTGTCATTAGGTAAATCCAATATATTGTAAGGGTGGAGTTGAGTCATGGAAAACATCAGGAATGATTTGATGTGGTGAATTTTTCTAGAGTCAGATCCAATCAATTTGTTCAACGCTTTAAAATTCTTTCTCATTTCGTCCAACACTTGATCTTGATCAGTGATCTTTTGAAGAATGATTTGAAGTGTGCCCTCAACAAGACTCTTCTCATCTTCTCTAGACTTATTCGTACCATGAATAGGAATATACTTCCTTTGGCATTTGCATTGGTTTTCCACCTCAAGTATTTTGGTGGTCAAGTCATTTAGTTGGGATACCAGCGTAGTTAGCTTGAAGTCAGCCTCAACTTCTCGATCTTCCTCAATTTACTTTCTACCCACTCCTAATCCATGATTAGAGGACCTGAAAACACAAACAACTAAAAGGAAAAACAAAACAACAGGAGAAACAAAAACAAAAGTAAAAATAAAATTAGTAAACTACACTAAAAAGAACAAAACTCAAGTGAACTACATGTTCACATGACACCCTCCCTATTAGTGGCTCCATATTGATTCTACTTGTGATATCGTGATCAACAAAATTAGCCTAACAGTTTGAATGTCTACGAAACGAAGTGCGCATAGTAACCCAACCAAGGGCTTAGGTCGTGTCCCAAAGGAACGGTAGTAAAAATAGAATCTAAACTAGACTTTTCGTTCTAGTTAGTAATAGTTTGAGAAATTATCATATTAAGGCAAAGTAATTTAATTTTTGACATTGAAGTGTCGAATAACAAATGATTTTGTTATAAGTTTGGTAAAAATAGTAAAAACAAAAGGGGATCAAGTATAGGGAAAAGTTCTAGGGTTGTGATCGCAATATATGTAGAATTAAACCGTTGGGTACATGTTTTCGATAAGAAATTTCAAATATAATGATGACTAGGCTAAGCCTTAGGTGAAAGTAAATCCCTTCTTGGGAAACAAACCCCATATCAAATGGGTTCCTATCGCACACCCACTCATCTAATGAAGACCACCCTACCCCTTCCCACACCGCTCTTTCAATGATGAGTGTTAGGATATGGGACTAATATTCACCCTCTCGGGCTGAACCTCATGCCCCCCGAACTCCTTAGGCCACCAGTCTCGCGGTCTTGGTTTCACGACCTCTCTCTCGAGCAAGCCTAAAATAGATGCTTGGTTTTATATTTGCAACTACAAACCCATTAACTAAAACCACAATCACTGGGTGAAATTACCATTGGTATGCCTTTACTCTCCATGCAAGACCAAATCATAAAATCAACACATATTTGCTAAATCAGACCCCAAGAATGGGGATTTTAGCCACACAACAAGCAATTACCATATACACCTAAAATGATAAGCAAATCAAATGGGTATAAGAAATTAACCCTTAATATGAACAAAGGAAGAAAAATGGAGAAGACCTACTTGCGATTAGAGGAAGACGACCTCATTTCTTCAAGTCTCCCACAAAACATCTCCAAATTTGAAATAAAAATATTAAACTTAAAATCTAAGTCTCAAAATTACCAAATTTTGATTCCTCCTCTAAAAATAATAAAGAGTTTAATATTTATAGATATCAGAATTTTTGTTGGCGAGGCTAGTCGTGAACGCCGAGTAATTAGGTGATTCACCCTTCTTCTAGATCATCAACCTTTGTGTTTTGCCTTCAGCGTCTACGCATTATGGATCATTGGGCAGAATAATTCTTCTTTGTGGAACTATTCGGCAAAGTGCCAACTGATCCTTTTGATCGCCTTTTTGATCCACTTCCTTCAAGGCTTCGCTTGCTGAAACAAAAGGGAAATATACATCCTTTCAGCTGATCTCTAAGTATACCTGGAGATGCTTAGGTGTTCCTCTTCATCTCTTTTCATCGTTTTTTCTGATTTGCGCTTAAGTGTCCATGCTTACACTAAAACTTCAAATACCTGAAACTTAAGAGTTTTCATTAGATATTGAGATAGAATGAGCATTTGAGGACACTATTTCCATAAAAATAAGGATAGAAATGAGTCCAATATGAGGACTCATAAATCATGCTAAATAGTAATCGAGTCCCTTTGTAGTTTAGCCAACAATTTCAAAACCTCCCCCATCATTAAAAAGGACGAAGCATTAATCAAATGGACACTTGGGTGATGTTTTTCAAAGTGAACAGGCACATACATCCACAAATTTGTAAATGTTGTCATGGGGATCCTCATTAGTAAGAACCCCAAACATTTCCTTCATTTGGAGTCGTTGAAGCATAATACAATAGATGCCAGATCTCCTACACCAATTCTTGAATAAGGACACATGGAAAACCTAATGTATTGATGCTAAATCATTAGACAAATCATATTCATAAGAGACTTAACCAATACGTCTCAAAATCTTTATACGGGCCTACATATTAGGGACTAAGCGTCCATCTCTCATCAAATCTCACAGTTGAAATTTTCAAGTAAGCCTAATCATCAACATAAAATTCAATGTCTCTTTTTCTAACTTCGACTTAGGAGTTTTGTTAACTTTGAACTGTTTAGCCAAATATTTTCCATAGCCTTATGTACGAACTCGAGACCTATCAAACAAAACTTCACCAACTTCAAACAAAACTATAAGAGACCAACACCTCATACCATAAAGAGACTCAAAGGGGCCATAAAAATAGTTGAAGATAGTTATTATTATATGCAAACTCAATCAAATGAAAATGAAAATCCCAATTATATTTTGAATTTAATCAAATAATCTGTAAACATGTCTTCCAAAGTCTACATAATATGCTCCTCTTGTCCCATCAGTTTGAGGATGAAAGGTCGTACTAATCTTGACATGAGTACAAAGGCCTTTGTGGACAAACTTCCATAATTGAGAAGTAAATTGGGTACTACAATCAGAGATAATTGATACAGGAACTCCATGAAACCTAACCATTTCCCTTCGATACAATTTATCATAATCCTTCACCAAATAAGGAACCTTCAAACGAATCAAATTAGCGATCATCATCATACAATCTATAATAACCCAAATCGAGTCATGTCGCCACTAACTGTGGGGTCAACAAACAATAAAGTCCAAATTCAAATCTTCTCTTTTTAACGATGAATACTAATAACTTTGGACAAACCTCCTGACTTGTGATGTCCAACTTTAACTTTTTTTATAATAAGCTCACTTAGTAACAATTTCCACTATATCATTATTCATCCCATTCCATTAATAGACCTCACGCAAGTCACGATACATCTTGTTGTCTCCCGGGTGAATGTAATATAAAAAATTATGGGATTCTGATAATATTTTGTTTCTCAAATCATTAACATTGGGAAAACATAAATGACCTTGATATCGAAGCACACCATCTCCCCTTCGGAAAAAGCCTCAAAGAACTTTTTAAGCATCGGTTCCTTCAACTTAACCAAAAGCGAATCAACACATTTTTTAGCTTTCACATCCGACACAAAAGATGATTCTGCACCATTATGAAAAATAACCCCACCTTCACTCTAATCAACATACCGAGTACCTATGAGTAGTCTATGAACATCATGAATTAATTGTTTCTTACCAGCAGTAACATGCACAACACTAGTAATGGACATTCAACTTAAGGCATCGACCACCACATTGGCTTTGTCTAGGTAATAAAGGACACTTATATCATAGTCCTTCTAGAGTTTTAGCTATCTACATTGATGAATTTTAGATCTTTTTACTCGAACACATATTGAAAACATTTTTGGTCAGTCAAGACATCAACATGGACACCACATAAGTAATGCCTCAAAATCTTTAAGGCAAAAGAAGCCGCTGGTAGTTCCAAATTATTAGTCGAATTTCTTTTAATAAATCTTAATTTGTGTTGAAGCATAGGTAATGAATTTGTCATTTTTCATTAGAATACATCCTAGTCCAATACTTGAAGCATCACAATAAATAACAAACCTGACGTAACCTTCTGGTGAAGTCTAAATTGCAGTAGAGGTATGTCTATCTTTCAAGTCTTGAAAACTCTTCTCACATTATTCGGACCATAAGAACTTAAATTTCTTTTTCGGTCGATCTAGCCAATGGAGAGAATCAAAGAAAACTATTTCAAAAGCCTTCTATAATATCCGGTCAAACCCTAAAACTTTGAATATCTATGGAATAGAAGTCTAGGCAAACTTTTAACCGCATTTGTCTTCTTCGGATCTACCTCAATACCCTTAGTTCAAATGGTCGGTATGCATATCCTTACTCTGTATATAAATTAGCATGTCATCAATACACACAATTACAATCATATCATGATTTTTTTCTAAGCACTCTATTCATCAAGTCCATGAATGCGTGGGAGTATTATTCAAACAAAACGACATTATCTAAATTTCGTAATGAGTATACCAAGTGAAAAAAAAGTCTTCTTCGGTATTTCATCTTTGTTCACCCTAAATTGGTGATAGCCCAATTAGAGGTTGATATTTTATAAGTAACTCTCTCATTTGAGTTGATAAAAAACATCATCTACCCGTGCAAGAAGATACTTTTTCTTGATGGTAACCTTGTTTAATTGACGGTAGTCTACCGTCAACACACATGTGAAGTGAAACATCTTTATTGTGAAAAAACAAAAGTTTAGCTCCTTATAGAGAGATACTCAATCGGATGAAACCTTTATCTTACAAATATTCAAGATGATGTATTAAATCTTTAAATTCTGCCAGAACCATACAGTAAGGAGCAACAGAAATAGGTAGCGTATTTAGGAGAAGTTCAACGCTGAAGTTTATTTCTCTTTTGGGAATAACATGGGCAAGATCATCCTGGAACACTCACGAAAATTCAATTACAATTGGGACCCATTCAAGACTAGCATTTTTAGCATCCGTATTCCTAACCCGTACAAGATGATATATGCAACCCTTAAATATTATTTTTCTATCTTGAAGACAAGAACCAATATGACTCTTAGTCATAGAAATTCCTCCTTCTACTATAGGATGGGTTTCTTTGGAAATTGAAACTTAACCACTCGAGTTCGACAATAACCATAAGAGTAACAATAATTGACCAAATCTATACCAAGAGTAACATCGAAATCGAAAATATCAAGCTCTATAAGGTCAACATAAGTAAGTCTATGGGACAAGGATACATGAAAATATCTATAGACTCGCTCAGTAATAGTGGATTCATTGATAAGAGTAGAGATAGGGAAAGGGTCTAACAACATATCCATACAAACATCCAATCTCATAGCCACATATGGCATCAAAAAACACAAAGTAGCACTAGAATAAAGTAAAGCTATCACGCCCCGAGCTACCCTCACCTAGAATCACAAGTGATCCCAAGCTAACTCTGTTGGCATGATCATGAGCATACTAAAGATAATAAACTGATGTGGAATCTAAATCACAATTAAATCTGAAAAGATGGGGAATAACCATATTTTATAACTGAGATATTTTAAAACAGTGAGTTTAATACAAAGGAAATATTAACACAATACTAAGCTGAATCTAACTATGTCTAAAATAAGCCTCTAAACTGGACTAGAAATACTGGGACAAGTCCCCATCTAAGTCTAGAAAAAACTGAAACTAACTGACTAAAGACTGCAATGACACTCATGACTGTTGTCCTCGGAGAATAAGGACTCACCACTTAATCTACTGAACAGGAGATCAAAAATTGATCTATGCGTGATCTGGATGCTGAGAACCTGAACCTACACACGAGAAGATGTAGCGCACGTATGCGTCAATACTTGAAAGGTACTAAGCATGTAGGATAGAATAAACTGAAATAAAACATAACTGAACAACCATAAAAGCAACTATAATAATATAACCTGATAAACTAAATTATGAGCTAACTGAATGCAATGACCAATTTATAACATACTGAAAACTGAATACTAAATATACTGATAAATGGTCAATGCAGAGAGTCTGACTGAACTGTGGGAGCTACTAATAACCAATAATAAAACCACATAAGCTAATTATGGTGTTCGATGTATGCACCCCATCGAGAGGACTCAATATACCCTGCCAAAGGTATAAAGGCATATTGGCGTGATCAATATACTTATTGCCCACAGAGGGGACTTACAACCTACTTGGCTAGTAGCTTTAAGACTAATTGGGTACGCTGAACCCTGGTCCAACTCGGTATTATGCTACTCACATGAATTTATATAGTTAACTGATTATGTCTAAATTTCTGTAAATACTGATATTTCAAAACTTAACATGCAAATTGAGAATGCAACAATTAATCTGGTAATTATGCATTTATAACTGAGGAATGTATATTTGAAGTATCTGAAATATCTGACCTAGCATGTGTAATTCAAGAAGTAAAGAAATACAAAGCTAGGGTTCTGAAATTCATGCGATAATTTGAGTAATAACATGATAATCTTATTTGGAACATGTATTTAATAGGTTTATAAAGTTCTATAAAAGATCTAGAAACTCTAGGTTTAATCATGATAATAGAATCAAGAATCTGACTGAAAACTAGGGACCCAACGGGTGAAATGAACCCACTTGTGAAATTCCACATACCTGGTGATGAAATCCAGTGAAAAATATTCAAATTTTGAGGCTGGAACGAAGGGATTCTTGGTGCGTTCTCGAACTATGGTTCTAGAGCTTTTTCTCCTTCCTTGCTTCTAATTTTCTAACTTTTTACTTAATTATTTGACTTTGATATGTTTTAATTATGTTTCTCGGCTTAAACTGACTAAAATCTGATGATTTAGGGTCAAAATGACGTAACCTAGGGTTAAAACAAAGTGGGAAAGGTCCAAGAGACCCCTGTGAAAGTTGTTGTCGGACCAATCGACGGCCAGGACTGGCTGTCCGTCGATTTACAGACGCCCCGTCGTTGGGTCCATCGACAAAGCCTGTTCTATAGGCCTTTACTAAAATGGACATATCTTTTTACTTGGAGGTCTGATTTTAGCAAGGTAGGTGGCTATGGAAAGATAATCCAATTATATATATATGGATAGGTCATGGCATACTAAATTCATTGTTTGCTAGTAGTAATGACCATTTGAAGTTGACCCATCTACATTTTCCCTTAACTGTCTGCAAATTTTCCCCCTACGGTTAGACTTACGGATCGTAGGTCCACCTACAGACCGTGCTGGTCATCCATAGTTCTTGTCAGAGAGTGGGTAAAGGGAGTATTGATCGACGGTCACAGACTATGGACCGTCGTCTGACCTATGAACCATATGTTCGTCCGTCGCCTAAAACTTAACAAATTTTTCTGGGATGAAATTTTTGGGAGTTTCTGATCCCATCTACGGTTGTGCAGGACGGACTGTGGGTCAGGCTACGTCCGTTGATGGTCACGTCGGCTGCACATGTAGATTTTTTATGAAGAACTGATTTTTTGTTTTTGTATACGGGGTGTTACATTATCTCCCCCTTGGGAACATTCGTCCTCGAATGAAGACTAAACTAGCTGGAATAGAGGGAGAGAGCTACAAACACTACTACTAAACACTGAGAGTTGAGTTTTTGACTGAATTGAGTTCCGATAACATACAAATACATTGAAAATGCAAGTACAAACTGATGGAATATGATTCTAAGAGTGAATTCACGCATGAATGACTGGAAAACTGAAGAGGAACTATTACCTCAAGCCTGAGTAAAATCGTAAGGGAAGAGGTGAGGATACTTGGCTTTCATGGCTGCTTCCGCTTCCTAAGTAGCTCCTTCTACTGACTGAATCCTCCACAAAACCTTGACTGAAGCGACTTCTCTGTTCCTCAACCTTCTAAACCTGACGGTCAAGAATCTCAACTGGTACATCCACATAAAAAAGATTATCTTTCACCCCCACACTCTCTAATGGAACTATAGAGGCTGGGTCACCAACACACTTCTTCAAGAGTGAGATGTGGAAGACCGGATGCACTGCTGCTAATTCTGCTGGCAACTCTAACTGACATTCCACCTTCCCAACACTTTTCAAGATCTTGTAAGGGTCTATATATATAGGAGTGAGCTTCCCAAATCTCATCACCCCCTTCATAGGTGAGAGTTTCAAAAAAACCCAATCATTAACTTGGAACTCTAGTTCCCTTCTCCTTACTCTGCATAAGATTTCTAACGATTTTGGGCTGTGTTAAGTCTTTCTCTAATGAGTTTCACTTTCTCTATTATATAAAGGACTGAATCTGTCCCTATCAAAGTTGCTTCACCTACTTCAAACCAACCAACAGGAGATCTACATCTACGCCCATATAAAGCCTCATAAGGGTCCATCTGAATGCTGAAGTGGTAGTTATTATTGTAGGCAAACACTATAAGAGGGAAGTTGATTATCCTAACGACCTTTGAAATCGATCACACAAGCTCTCAACATATCCTCTAAGGTATAAATGGTACGCTATACCTGCCCATCCGCCTGTGGATGAAATGTTGTACTAAGGTTAACTTGAGTACCAAGACCTTTCTGAAATGAGTTCCACAAATGTGAGGTAAACTGAGGACCTCTATCTGAGATGATAGACAAAAAACCCCATGCAACCTCACAATATCATGAATGCAAAGCTTGGCATAGTCCTCTGCCTAATCTGTAGTCTTGACCTCCAAAAAGCAAGAAGACTTAGTCATCCTATCAACTATCACCCTAATTCAGTCATCTGTCTGCGAGTACGAGGTAACCCTGTGATGAAATCCATATTGATCACATCCCACTTCCAAGTAGAAATATCGATCTCTTGAGTCATACCTTGTGGTTTCTGATGTTCTACCTTGACTTGCTGGCAATTGGGGAACTTACTCACAAAGTGTGCTATATCGGTTTTCATCTCATTCCACCAGTAGACTTCCGGTAGATCGCGGTACATCTTAGTGGCATATGGATGAATAGAATACCTGGAGTTATGGTCTTCTACAAGAATATGCTGCCTCAACTCGCCCACATCAGGAACATACAATCTACCTTGGTAGCGAAGTACACCATCTCCCCCATGGAGAAAACCTCCACTCTCTGATTGTGTACTGCATTCTTAAGTGCAAGCAAATTGGATCACTATCTTGCTTTTTCTTAACCTCTACTACCAAAGAAGACTATGCCCAGTTCTGAACTATTACACCATTGTCTGAAATGCTTATAAGGCGAAATCCTAAGAGATCAAGACTGTGAACATCCTTCACTAGCTCCTTCTTTTATTCCTCAACATGGGCTACACTACCCATATAGAATCTGCTAAGGGCATCTGCTACTACATTCACCCTACTGGGATGATAATGCACACTCATGTCATAATCCTTAAGGAATTCAAGCCATCTTCTCTGGCGAAGATTCAATTCTTTCTGGGTGAACACATATTGGAAGACTCTTATGGTCAGTGAACACCATACAAGTAGTGTCTCCATATCTTGAGTGCAAACACTACTGCTGCAAGCTCGAGGTCATGAGTTGGATAGTTCTTCTCATGCACCTTAAGATGTCTACAAGCATAGGCTATCACCTTACCTCGCTGCATCAACACACAACATAAGCCAACTCTTGATGGATCACAATAGATCACATAACCATCTGAACCCTCTGGTAGAGTCAAGACAAGAGTTGTAGTCAATCTAGTTTTCAATTTTTCAAAGCTTTTCTCACAATCATCTGACCATCGAATCTTGACCATCTTCTGAGTCAACCTAGTCATTGGTGAGGCAATGGATGAAAAGCTTTCCACAAACCTTCTATAATAACCTGATAGACCTAAGAAACTTCTAATATCTTTAGTAGAGGTAGGTCGTGGCCATTGTTTCACTGCTTCTATCTTCTGTGAATCTACTTGGATCTCTTCTCTAGATACAATGTTACCAAGGAAAGCAACGGATCACAACCAAAACTTACATTTGCTGAACTTAGAAAATAACTAGCGATCCTTGAGAGTCTGTAAAATAATTATCAAATGACTCGAATGTTCTTTCTCATTACCAGAGTAAATGAGGATATCATCAATGAAGACGATAAAGAATGTGTCCAAGTACTGCTTTTTAATAGTCTGTTCATCAAATCCATGAAAACTGCAGGAGCATTAGTTAGTCCAAATGACATAACTACAAATCATAATGACCATACCGAGTTCTGAAGGCTGTTTTCAGAATGTCACTATCTCTGACTCTGAGCTGATGATAACCCGATATGAGATCTATCTTTGAGAAGTGACTAGCACCCTGAATTTGATCAAACAAGTCATTAATCCTGGGGATGGGATACTTATTCTTGATTGTTACCTTGTTCAATTGTCTATAGTCAATGCAAATTATGATTGAACCATCTTTCTCCCTAACGAACAACACTTGTGCACCCCATGGTGAAATACTAGGTCTGATAAAGCCCTTATCTAGAAGGTCTTTCAACTGTTCTTTCAATTCCTTAAGCTCTACTGAAGCCATTCTGTAAGGAGGAATAGAAATAGGCTGGGTATCTGGAAGGAGATCAATTCCAAAGTCGATTTACCTTTCGGGAGGGACTTTTGGAAGATCTTCTGGAAACACTTCTAAAACTCACAAACTACTAGAACTGACTCAAGAGTTAGGGTTTCAAGGCTAGAATCCGTAAACAGAACTAGATGATAGATATAACCCTTAGATATCATCTTTCTGGACTTAAGGTAAGAAATAAATCAACCCATAAGCGCTAAGATACTACCCTTCCATTGTAAGATTGGGTCGTCTGGAAACTGAAAACGAACAATCCTAGTAATACAATCGACTGAGGCAGAACATGAGTGTAACCAATCCATGCCTAGAATGACATCAAAGTCTACCATGTCTAAATCTAGTAGATTTTCTTAGGTGACTTTTTGAGAGACTGTGGCGGTGCAATTTCTGTATACCCGCCTAGCTATAACTGGGTCACCGACTGGAGTAGAGACTGATAAAGTTTCTAAGAGAGTTTCTGGACTGACATTGAATTGGACTGCTATTTAAGGAGTTACAAAATAAATAGTAGCCCCTGGATCTAACAATGCATAAACATCAAGGTCAAATACATGTAATGTACCAGTGACTACATCTGGAGAACCTTCTTAACCATGGCGAGCCTGAAGACCATACAACTTGTTCTAGCGCTGACTGCCACCTGTACCAAATGAGTTACCCTGCAGAGTTGGGCGACTTACTGGTTCTACTGAAGTTGTAGACTCAACTCTACCATTAACACCTCCTTGACCTTGTCTATAAGGACAATCCCTCAACCTGTGACCAGACTGACCGCAACCAAAACATCTATCTTTTCCTGCAAGACACTCGCCCAGATGGTTCTTACCACACTTAGGGCAAGTGGGGTAAGTCTTGGTACCTGAAACACTTCCCTGAGATTTAGAGACTGGTGCTCTACCCTTCTGGTCATACCTGTTCTTGGAGGATGGAACACTAGGTGATGAAGGGGCTGGAGCAAAAAACTTCTGCTTACGCTGTGAGTGATTTTCATCACCCGATTTCTGCTGAGAATAGTCATAGTTCCCAGTCCTAGCCTTCTTATTTTCCTTAGTCTGTTCCCTAAGCTTATCACCCTCAACCTGCTGAGCATGAGTCAAAAGTTTAGAGATATTCATATCTCCAAGTAACATTGCATTTCTGAACTCAGTTTTCACCAAATCACACTCCATACAAAAAATTATTCATCTGAGCCCTGGAGTCAGCAACCATGTGAGGAGCATAACTGGAGAGTTGGTTAAACTTGAGTCCATACTCTTGGACTATCATGTTACCCTGCCTTAAGTTCATGAATTCTTTGGCTTTTGCTTCTCTCAACTCTATTGGGAAAAACCTGTCGAGAAAATTCTCACCAAAGAAATCCCAAGTGATAATAGCCGCATTTGCACCCCTATTCTCCTTCCACTGAGTGTAAAAAATATGAGAACATCCTTCAACTATTATGATGCTAACTCAGCCCAATCATACCTATTGACTTGCACTACCTCAAAGATCTTCTTGATCTCATCCAAGCAATTCTGAGGATCCTCATTAGTCTGCGATCCTAAGAACTCAGACGGATTCATCCTAACAAAGTCACGGACCCTTGCTACTACTGATCCAACATTTTCATTCACATGGGCATGAACCCAATTGTTCTGGTTAGTCATACTCTGAGCCAACATATGTATGGCATTTCTGAACTCAGCATTGGAGACTTCCTGATTTGGGACCGGAGGAGCTGCGTTTGCATTCCTTGCATTCGTATTCCTAGAATTAGCTCTACGAGAAGGCATGATCTGAAACATAGAACATTAAGTTGGAATGGAGAAGATCATACCTCACGCACGATAAAAGTAACAAGAAAGTGAAGTTTTTTTTAAAACACTTCATAGCCTCCCTCTCATTAGATGTGGTGCACTGCACACCCATGAAAATGACCCTACTTAGTGTGGCTTTTCAGACATCCTAGGACACTTAAACCTAGTGCTCTGACACCAAGTTTCGTCATGCCCCGAGATACCCCCGAAACGCGGACACGGAACCTAGAACCACAAATAATCCCAAGCTAAACCTGCTGGCATGATCATGAGCATACTAAAGACAATAAACTGATGCGGAAGCTAAATCATAATCAAATCTAAAAATATGGGGAATACACATATTTTATAACTGAGATATTTGAAAACAATAAGTTTAATACAAAGGAAATATTAGATCAACGCTAAGCTGAATCAGACTATGTCTGAAATAAGCCTCTATACTGGACTAGAAATACTGGGACAAGCCCCAAGCTAAATCTAGCAAAAACTGAAACAAAATGACTATAGACTAAAATGACACTCATGACTGTTGTCCTCAGAGAATGAGGACTCACCACTGAATTTGCTGAACTAGAGATCGAAAATCGATCTATGCATGATCTGGATGCTGAAAACCTGAACCTACATCATGAGAAGAGGTAGCACACGTATGCGTTAGTACTTGAAAGGTATTGAGCATGTAAGATAGAATAAAGCTGAAATAAAACATAACTGAACAAGCATAAAAGCAACTATAATAATCTGACATGATAAACTGAATTCTGAGCTAACTGGATGCAATGATCAATGTATAACATGCTGAAATTGAATACTAAATATACTGATAAATGTTCAATGCAAAGAGTCTGACTAAACTATGAGAGCTACTAATAACCGATAATAAAACCACATGAGCTAAATGTGGAGTCCGATGTATACGCCCCATCGAGAGGACCCAATATACCCTGCCAAAGGTATAAAGGCATGCTGGAGTGATCATTAAATGGATTGCCCACAGAGGGGACTTACAACCTACTTGGCTAGTAGTTCTGGGACTAATTGAGTACGCTGAACCCTAGTCCAACTCAGTATTATGCTACTCTCATAGATTTATATAGTGAACTGATTATGTCTGAATTTCTGTAAATACTGGATAGCTTGAAATTGAACATACAAACTAAGAATGCAACAATTAATCTGGTAATTATGCATTTATAACTGAGGCATATATATCTGAAATATCTGACCTAGCATGTGTAATTCAAGAACTAAATAAATACAAAGCTAGGGTTCTGAAATTCATGCGATAATCTTAGTAGATACATGCTAATATTATTAGGAACATGTATTTTATAGGTTGATGAAGTTCTATAAAAGTTGTAGAGACCCTAGGTTTAATCTTGAATAATAATATCAAGAATCTGACTGAAAACTAGGGATCCAATGGGTGAAAGGAACCCACTAGTGAAATCCCACATACCTGGTGATGAAATCCACAGAAATATATTCAAATTTTGAGGATGAAAGAAGGAATTCATGTTACGTTCTCGAACTATGGTTCTTGAACTTTTTCTCCTTCCCTGTTTCTAATTTTCTAACTTTTTACTTAATTATTTGACTTTGATATGTTTTGATTATGTTTCTAGGCTTAAACTGACTAAAATCTGATGATTTAGGGTCAAAACGATGTGACTTAGGGTTTAAATGAAGTGGGAAAGGTTCAAAATACCCCAGGGAAAGTTGTTGTCGGACCAATCGACGATCAGGACTGACGGTTCGTCGATTGACCGACGCCCCATCATTGGGTCCGTCGACTGGGCCTCTCGACAGACCTTTACAAAAATGGGCATAACCTATTACTCAGAGGTCTGATTTTAGCAAGATCGGTGTCTATGGAAAGATAATTCAATTATATATGTGTGGGTATGTCATGCCACACCTAATTCATTTTGTGATAAGAGTTATGACCATTTGAAGTTGACCCAACTGCATTTCCCCTTAACTGTCTGCAAATTATTAACCTACGGACCGTGCTGGTCATCTGTAGCTCTTGTCAGAGAGTGGGTTAAGGGAGTATTTATCGAATGTCACAGATAGTGGAATGTCGTCTGACCTACGGACTGTAAGTCCATCCGTCGTCCAAGACTTAAATAATTTTTCTGGGCTGAAATTTTTGGATGTTTCTGATACCATCGACGGTTGTGCCGGAAGGACCGTGAGTCAGGATACGGTCCATCGATGGTCACGGTGGCTGCACCTGCAGATTTTTTTGAAGAACTTATTTTTGGTCTGTTTTGGATACGGGGTGTTACAAAAGCTTAAATGCAAGATGTACGAATTTCAACATATTATTAACTATATCAAGAGAACCCTCTTGCTTATGTAAAGTTTGAAGTGAAAAAATTGTTATTCTTGGAAAAAAGGAACCCAAACCACTAGGTGGAGCTTTCCTACATTCTCTTTCTTTAGTAGTGTCTGATGAACAATTGCTTATCATTTGAAAACTCTAACCACAACAAAAAAAGACATCCATACCGGCTAAGCATTTACCATAATGCTTTCTTCCACACCGAGTACAAGTAGACACTGAAGATCCACCACCATTTCCTCATTGGGCTTAGGGTTAGACATCCTCTCTTTGTTAAACTTTGGAACCAGCGCGTTAGAGGAACCTTTATTAGAGAATCTTTTTTGGAATCTAGAACAACTATATCCATCGGACCTCAAATGTGAAAAGTCACCATCACTGGTTTTTACCTTCTTTCTATTAAAGATCTTTACTTAATCTTCTCTTCTTCTATTCGCTGAGCATGTTCCATTAAATGAAAGATATTTATTCCTTTAATGAGCATGGCCGTACGACATACCTGAACCACTACTATTTAGATTTATGCAGGTTTTAGTTATGCAGAGTTTAATGATGCAGTTATAGTTATGCATGGTTTTATTATGCAGGTAATAGATATGCAGAGTTTAACTATGCAGGTATTAGTTATGCAGGATTTAATTAGTTGTGTGTGTATATATATATATATAATCCCTCCCACTTTTTGAATAAAAAGTAGAAAAAAGGTATTCCCTCTATAAATAATTGGGACCGTTATTTTTCCATTTTGTTGTTTTTTTATCTTATAACTTATAAAAATAAAATACGATTAATATATTTCAAGTACGTTATAATATTCTATTTTACATAATATAAGTATTTTGTTATATGTTGCATATATTGTTTAATTTATAAATTTTTAATATACTGAATATATAATTATCTATAAATTCACACCCTAAACAAAATATTATACATGTTAATTAAATAAGTGGATTATATTTAATAATATATAACATTAATATATGATTAACCTATGTGCCAGCAAAATATATACAATTCAATTTGTAATACTAATAAAATATTAATTCTGATATGGAATGAAAACAAGAAAAAAAATCTTTGTGGATTAAAAAAAGAAAAAAGCGACAAGTATTCCCCTGAATTATCATAAATGGTATCTGAATTCCCTCCGTTATACATTTAGAACTCTAATGCCAATACCGTCTAATTTTTGGAAGGCGTATACCCTTTGGGCTAATTTTAGATCCGCACTGAAATTATAACCAAAACCCAATCGACCATCTTCTCTGATTTCTTCCTTTCTAACATAGAATTCATTAGAAATTTTCTTTTGTTCTTTAGTTAAATATCATATTACATACTCCAGTTAGAGATATTCACATCAACGTAACATTTAGTTAGATTAACTAACTTTTTTTAACAGAGTAAAGGACAAAAACAGAGTGGGAAACTCATCCAAGCAGCACTGTCGGTGATTTTCAATTAGAGGCAATTTTCCATCGTATTCTTTTCTTGCTTACCAATAAGTATTTTTTGTGGTACATTTTGGAAGGTAAGAATATTCCCACGCCATAAATTAGCTATAGGTTACGGAGTATCTTTTTGACCTCCATTGTTGAAGCTCTGTACAGAGAGCTAGAGGTATGTTTATTCCTATCCTCCCATATTTTTCTTGTCTAATTTATGAGTGATATTTTTATTTCTCATTGTAATGTGATTGTTGAATATATTTCTTATGTTTAGATTTTCACAGATCTTTTTTCTTTTCTTTCAGCCCTACAATATATTCCTTTTTTCAAAGTTTCAACTATGTAAAAAAGTTATTGAGTTTTGTCACTATAAATCCATTCCAAGGTTGCTAGTTTGGTGTGCCGGAGCTGTAGGGGGAAACTGTGAGGGAGAGATGAGTGAGTGGTGGTCAGGCTTCATGGTTGATGGGTCACTACCTCACCGATTTCGCTGGAGCGATGGAGGTTAGGTTTGGTTGCAGACAGAGATGATTTCGTATCTGGACCTTCGTCGGAGAAGATGGAATCGCTATAGTTCTTTGTGTAACTGGTTTTTCAACTAGAGAAGAAAAGGAAAATTAGATTTTAAATCGGTGCGCGTCTAAAATTATTTGGGTGGGGATTTTATTATTCGGGTAAATTTTTTAATTGGAAATAAAAATTAAATAAAACTTGTTGTTAAGATAGTGACTCGTGTCCCTCTATTAGTCCAAAGGTTCTAAACGTTCCAAAATTTAGACGGTAGGGGCATCAGAGTTCTAAAAGTATAACAATAGGTATTTAGATACCATTTACAATAGTTCATGAGTATATTTGTCATTTTTCCCTAAAAAAAATAAAAAAAGAATGTTATGAAAATAGTATAGTTTGGTAAAGATTTCAATAAAAAAAATAAACAATAGAGGTAAATGTGTAATTTATTACTTTAATACATGTATTAGATAATACTTGCATAACTTATTTCACCTTCTTCCCTGCATAATTTATTCATAGATTCCCTCATAAGTTAAGTATGTATTAATTATGCAGGACAACAAAAAACATAACCAAACACCGAATAAAATTAATACATGAATAACTTTTATACGTAATTAAAAATCCTACCAAACAGACATGGTTTACGTTATATTCACTTTTCCACCTAATAAAAAATTCTGGCAAACATATTAAAATTAATTCAACTATTTATGGATGAAAAAAATGCAACTTGTATAGTAACAAAATAGCCTTTTATACAATAACATTGAACATATATTGCAACAAAAATAAATGGTAGAAAATTCCTAATTTCATATAGTTAATTTACTCATAATTTTACGTGGCATTATACTACTTATATGGTACTTAAAAAATAATATTCTCTATATTATATTGTTATACCTATTTTTGAAAATTTTAACTGCCTTTTAGTTAAAACAAAACTATAAAATGCATTTATCATCGTGAATATAACTCATTTAAATAAAGTATTTTATATGACATTCATTATTACAATTCATTTTAAAATTTTATTAGTATTATATTATAGTATTCTTGTAGAATTACATTTAAATAAAAATCCTAAATACAATTATATTTTTTTTCAAAAAACTATTCAAATTATGTCAATTTTAGCCAAAATTCAAAACCAATTACAACCCCTAATTAAATTGATTCATTTAATGACCCAACAAAAAAACTCATAACTCGACATATTTGATCATTTTATACTCCACCGTTCAATCAATTTAAGCGGATGGTCCACACTTCTCCCTTTTAAGTTTTATTTTTTTTTACCATAAAAAAATTATCAACTATCAAGTGCAAACTAGAACTAGGGCTTCAACTTTTCTTTCTTTTTTTCCCACTTTGCCCCACACTTTTTAGGTTTCAACTTTCAATTTTTCTAGTAAAATCAGCCACCCAACGATCGCTGCCACCAACGACCGCTACGACCAGGGTAACAACAAGTGTTGCAACAAGGACAACAACCAACACTGTGACCAGAATTTTCGATCAACAAACAACGAGTCAGCGACTATCAATTTCAACCGCGGCCCATGGTTTTCGTCCAACATGCTTCTGTTATTTATTCAATTTTTTTTATTTTTGTGTGAATTGTGAATTTTTTTTTTATAAAAGCAAAAATCAAACCGAATTAATAGAACTGAACCAAAAAATTTTGTTAGATGTTCAGTAACACTATTGGAAGAACTTAAAACAAACGAAAAAAATTGAAACTGGACCAAATTTTCAAATACCCAGCCTCCTATGTGATTCTGTAAAGTTTTTATTTTCATTTTTGAATCTTTTTTCACTTTTTTTCTTCCTTTATTCATTTATAGTAAGATTCAGATTAAAAAATAAAGATCTGAGAGGACTTTTCGTCATAAATTGTTCCCCGAAAATGGAAATGAAGATATCACAATATATGGACATAAATGTTTAAATACATGTGAAATGGGGTAATAATGTTTATTTCTTACCTAAATTCCTATTGATTTGTATCCATGTTTATATGATTATTTCAAATATTATTTTTTAAAAGGGAAACTAATGAGGAGATTACAAAGTGGGGAATCAAACTCTTACGAACAATGCAAAATTTCAGGTAATTAACTAACTAAGCTACTTAAATTTCTCTTATTAAATTAGTCTCTTAGTTTTTTCATTTTTGATTTTCATATTTTTATCCTTTCTTTATACATGACATATAATTCATCTAGACAAATTTGTTGATTTTTTTAAAAAATCTATTTCTGGTCAAATGATGAATTCTATGATAAATGCAACCTTCCCCAATTAGAAACTTGAATTATGAAGTTTATCCTAACTATGGACCTAACTTTCAATCCTAAACGTGAATCTCGACTGGGATCCTAAGTCCCTCATCTAACACATGAGTTTGAGACTTGAGACTCGAGACTCAGACTCAACACTTGATTCTCAATTCTTGACCCTTGATGTGATCTTAATATATGATTCCCGAAGCGAGATCCAACGTTGACCCAACTCAATCATATATGAGTATCAAGGTCCAAAAGTCTGAATTAGGTCTTGAGCCAACATCGGATCTTGGGTCATGGTTTGTGTCGGTGGTCCGAGTTTGGTTTATGGCATAATCGGGTTGAGGATCAAGTTTTTGGGTGGAGTCGAGGCCAGGGTGAGGTGTCGGGGTCAAGGTCAGGGGTAGGTCTTATTCCTCTTCTTTATTTTCTTGGTTTGTGATTTTGTGCTAGTTAACCCACAATATTATTATAACAAAAATTGATTATTAAAATAATGGTTGAAACTCATTTTCACCCCAAATTTCCTTTAAATCAAACTCCCCCCTCAACTTTGAACACTAATAAGCCTCCTTCCCCTCCTTTTATCTATGCATTGTCTATTTTATCCTTATTATATAACATATAAGTAATGCCTCTTTACATTATGTATGATTAATTCTTTTAACATTATAAGTATCAGTACACAAAACTTGACTTTTAAAGACCATTTGTTAACTAAGGCAGAAAAATCCCGTCGGTATAAGTACATTTACAAGGACCAAAAGAATTTCCTATCATAAAACATAATTTTTAGTTAAGTATTAATAAGGGGATGCACCCAGTTCATAAAAGATATATTACCCCATCTTTAAAACTGTAACAACCCAAACCATTGTGAGTGACACCTACACTACCTCTCCTATGGGAGAACCATTACTACAGCCCAACTGGGCAATATAACTAAGAACTAAAGAATCAAAGATATGGAAACAGGCTTAAATAACTAAATAATTATTAAGGAGTTCGAATAAATTCGAAAGTCTAATGAAACAATTGAACTAAAACTAATGCATAAATATTCCCTAGAACCTGAAATTCAATGTTCCAAAACTCTAACCAACAAGTCTAAGAATGTGGATATAACCCAAACTAAACGACAGAATTATCTAAAGAACTAGTCTAAATCTGAAGATATAGACTAAACCAAAAAGAGAACTCATTGCAGCCTGGAAGAACTGGCTCACCCTTGAATTTGATTCAATCACTAATCTTCTAAAAGACGTATGTCAGTAGCTTCCTGAAGATGCCATGTACTCAACAAAGAAAGAGCAAGTGTAGTATTAGTACACAACCACAATGTACTGTAGGAGCACATGGCTATACCAATAAGTGCAATCTAAGCAAGTCATTACAACATCATAAAAATGCATACATTGAACACATACAATATTAATATCATTTTAGGATCAATATACAATTCCACATTTCCATATTACGCTTATTACAAGCCATTGGTCCTCTCACTAATCCCATACTGAAACAACTAGTGTACCGAATCGTGATAGCTGCTCCAAAGTTTATGTCGGCACGTGACATTCGATCACATTTAGTGTATTAAAAAGTGATACTCGTTTCATTCAACATACCACAATCACAATTACAATGTACATTCTAACAATCATACAATTAATACATTGTATATTGTTATTCTTTCATATTCATTTGGGATTACTGTGATTAATAATGCAACATTTGCATACCTACATGCACTATAATGAGGCAATTACTAATATATATAACAAAAACATGAAATAACCACCATCACCTACGTTGAACAAAGCTTGAATCCCCTAGGAAACTTGATTCTTTCCTTTTCAGATTCTTTCCACTTGTTCTTGGTCTACAACCAATGAATACAACACAAGGATACATAAACGAAGCCTAATTACTCAGATTATAATAAAACTCATCAACCCTTGGCCAAACCCTTGATACCCATACATAGTTTTAGGGACTTTTCCACCACAATTCTCTGATCAAAACCCTCCCCCATCGATAATTACCCAAGAAACTATGTTCTATGGATCGATGAATGGAATCAGAAGTAAAGACCTTACCTTTAGTGATAAGAGAGGTGGAAAACCTTCAAGAACTATCTGTGGTTCATTCTTAGGTCTCAAGATCAAAAGTTGCAGAATAATGATGTTTTGTGGGGTTTATTTTTTACTTAAGTCACGTCTGTCATGTTTTGGGGGCCCAATCCCGCTATAGCGGCCCCTCCTTAGCGTGATTAATCCCACCCTAGAAGCTTGCATGGAGACTTAAAGTCAAATTAAAAGTTCCAAACCCCATTTAACAACACACATTCATCCCACGGCACTTCGAAAATACCCGTTCACGCTAAGATCAATTTAAGGAGTTGTACTCGCCCGAATTCAATTTTGTAAAGTAATATGATTTCCTGATCATCTTAGATATATACTCATATGGTAAAATTCTCCATCAAAGCTCCCATTTCTCACCAGATTTGTCTATACCTTACTGACTCCAATTTTTTCCAAATCTAGATTAGGTTGGAAAAGTCCAAGTTACAACCGAAAAGTTTTCTGGTCCAAGATTTTTCCACATTGGTTTTTCTGTTAAGACGGGAGAAGATCATTACAAAAACAAAATTAATTCATTAAAAAGAAATTAGTAACTTTCCTTCTTCATATTCATCATCGTTGTCACCCACTCATAACTCACCCATGCAAAAGAAAAAATAATATAGAGGATTATTAAATTTTATATCGTTAAATAAATATTTAAAAGAAAGAGGAATTAATATTATTATAATATGAAATGGAAAATGATTCCCCAAAAATTCAAATGATATCGTCGAGGTTGACGACAAATCCATCAGTGAACGTATGGGCAACACAATGTGCGAAATTCTTGAAATGGAGGACGATGTCTATACATGAAGAGTTTGAAGAAATCATAAGTAGGTTTGTTGAAGAACACTTAAACTGAGATGACAAACCTAATGGTTCTTATGTTGAACATTCAATATTGGGTATGATTCTTCTCAAACTTGGGTAATTGACAACTAACTTAAAACCCTACGTCGGTTTAATAGAAGATTTTACCAGAGTAAAGATTACTCTATAATGGATTCTTGTTATTTTACTCCTTAGAAACTGCGATCTTTATAAAGTGGGTAGTTTTCTTTAACAAGATTCTGAGTTCAGTGAAATTGAAGTTTCAAATTCAGTTTACCAGCCCCAGAATCATGGATGATACTATACCCACTATCGGTCGTCTTACCAACTCTAACATGAAGGTGCAAAATGATATCTCAATTGCTAAATTCACCTTTTGTGAAGGATTTGATTTGACCTTAAAGTGTTACTATTTACACCTTCATGTTGGAGTTGGCAAGAAGAGTGGTCGAGGATATAGTATCCTCCATAATTGTGGGTTTAGTGAAGATGAAATTTGACAATTTAATTCATTAAACTCGGGATTTTGTTGAAGAAAAGTACCCACTACTGTGAAGGATTGAAGTTTCTTCCATGAAGGAGTGAAATAATAAGCAACCATTTTAGAGCAATCTTTCCTCGGGTACAATTCTCTCTTAATCCAGATGGATTTTAGGGAAACTGGGACCGTTAATCACTCAAGTTTGACAAGAATCAAAGGCAATGTCATTAGCTTCATCACAATAACCATTTGGCTTGTTATTGCTGTTAAAGGGTTTTTCAACGAATCTACTTTTGATTTCCTCAAACTCTTCCTATTTTGAAATCGTCTTCTATTTCAAGCATTTTCAACATTGTGCTGCCCATATTCCTGCTGGATTTGTTCCCAACCTCGGCGATGTCTTTGGAGTTCTCGGAGGATAATTCACCATTTTTGAGGGAAATCAAATACATTCCTCTTCTTTTTAAATATATTTTAACCAAATAAAAACAAGAAGCCACAAATAAAATTAAATAAGCCTCTACATATTTTGAAGCTTGTACTTATATGAAGAAATAAAAAATAACAGAACGAGGAAAATTATTAAAACAGTTAAAAAATAATCAAATTAATAATTACTAATATTAACAGCAAATATATATTCTAATCACCAACGAAGGTTAATCTCTGAAACCCCAAATCTATTTTCAATAATTTTGAACTCATTTGAAATCATATCGTATCAAGATGACGTGTGTTGGGCCTCTATGATAGAAATAAGTTATCGATATGTTATTTGTAATTTGAAAGTTTTTCCTAAAATGCTTAAATTTTCGATTGTCTTGGTGTTCATGCTTTGTATTGATTGAAATCGCAATAGGTGTTGTTTAATTGTTATTATGTTTTTTTGGTGAATTCTAATTGACCCACTATTTGTGCTAAATAACAAAAATTATCCGATGAGGAAATGGGTGACAACGTTCTTAAGGATAATCATAGTTAAATGACAAAATTTGTTAAAATCGGAAGAAGTCTGAGTACTCCGAGGTGAAGTGAAGTATGGGTCTTGTATGAATTTCATGTTTGCATGTTTTGATTTTGTTTTTGAAGATTGTAGGACGGTTTTGAGAGTTTGATTTAGAGTTGTACACGTTATGTCATTCGGCGAGTTAAGTTGACCTCACAGAATGATTTGGCGGTTCACCTGCTGATTATAGATCGCCCTTAACTCTTTTCCTTCGTGCTATAAGATCTGTAACTTTTGGTGGACACACTGGTGATCGCCAAAAGTAGTTGGCGATTTGTCGATAGGATTTTAGATCACCTTTTACATGCCCCTTTTACCTTCATCACTGTGTTCATCGTCGGACAACCTTGTCATCGCTGAACAAAGTCGGCGTTTCACTGAGTAAAATATTCCACCACCATTTTGCGTTGATTGCAGACTAATACACTCGATGAAATCTACCTAAATCACCAAAGATATTTGGCGAATCACCTAGTTGAACAGCAAACTTGTCTGTAACAAATTCATGTGTTTGATTTTATTGTTATTTTGACTAATCACAGCCATTTGCAGATATGGTACGCACCAACCTTAATACGCAACTCCAAACGAAGGCAACTCCCAGGTATTCGTATCAATGAATGGGGTTCAAGTCCTTCGAAGAGGGGTGAAGAAGAACTCCAACCAAGCAGAGGATGAAAAATAAAAAGACTAACAAAGAAGAGAGTAGCCACTGAGGTAAATATTGAGTGGGATGAGCCAGAAGATGATAAGTCACTGATACATAGACAACAAAGGCTCAGTAACATGCCCCAACCCTCAGTTAACGATTTTGCACTTAGAAACTTGAGAGAAAACACTAAAACACAAATTCTTGTGTGAGGTTTTATATTTCACCCCTGTAATTAACAAATTGAAGGTTGAAATGAAGTGAGTATTATAACTGTTGAATATTATGTTACTCATGGTTGATATCATAAAATGTATAATTTTATTACTCTTTGTGACTGGTGGCTAAAATCTTAATATCTAAGGGTGTATTTATGGGGTTAGGTGTTGACAAAAATTAGTGGGTATGTTGTATTTATCAGTTTTACTGGTTGATTTCAATGAATTTGAGGTAATTAACATGTGGGTAATTTAGAAATTAAGGTGGTCAACTTAATTCTACATTAGATTTCAAATTGGTGTACGAGTGGATAAATGTTTCTATGTTTGTAATCTTTGTAAATCTATGTAACTGAAGCAAGGATTGAGTTGCTGAGTTTTGCATATTGATGACAGAAAGAAGATTCTATGTATTGCTTCTATGAGATTGAAAGAAGACTAGTGTCATCAAAGATGACCCGACATATTCGTAGTTGTTAATCATTATTGAGAAATAAATTTTCCCCCTAATTAGTATTAATGCACTACCTTACACCGTAGATCTACTTATTCTTGTTTAATCCCTATTTTCTTTGTTTGATACTTTTACTTTATTTAGAAACTACATGATACATGTTTGGTGAATAATTCACCCAAGTTGCCTTTCACTAAAATTAGATTAGTTGCATTTTCATTAAGTAAATTTTGATCCTTAACGTTAAAATACTCCGTGTGGGATTCGACCATGGCTCTTAGTTGGATTATTTTATTTACGATGACTGCCTACTCTTATAATTGTTTTTGAAGAGTAGTTTGAGCGTTATCACCTGCCTGTTTAGAATGGTGACATGATCATTGTCAAAACTTAATTACTCATCATACTGAGCCAAATCCACCTTAAGAACACAACTCATCTGGGATATAGTGTATCATCCTAGTGATATGAAATATAGGGTTCACAAATAAAAGATCTTGAGGTAAGGCTATCTCATAAGACACCATCCCAACTCACCCAAGATATTAAAAGGACTTATAAATCTGTGGTTTACTTGTCCTTCCTCCAAAACATTATCACGCCCTTCATGGGCTACTATAATAGGAACATACGATCACCAACTGTGAAATCCAAAGGTCTTAGCCTTGAGATAGCATAACTTTTTCGTCTACTAAGGGTAGTATGGAGTTGTTTCTGGATCAATAAAGTAAGCCTGAAATATGTCCAATAAAACCTAAATAGTCCTTCTTGACTGACCATCTATCTAAAGGTGAAAAGTTATACTAAGCTCAACCCGAGTACCTAACTCACTCTCAATAGACCCCCAAAAATGCAAGTGAACTGAATGCCATTGTATATAGTGATAGACAATGGTCCGTATGCAAACAACTGATCTCTCTGAGGCAAATATAAACCAATCTGTAGGCAGTATGAATAAGTAAAAAGTGGGCTGGCTTAGTCATCAATCTACGATGATCTAAATAGAATCAAAACCTCTAATGGAAAATGGTAAGCCTACTACAAAGTCCATGGATATACACTCCTTTAATTCTGGAATGGGTAGCCACCGAGTCAATCTTCCTGTTCTCTAGTTCTCGTACTTTACTTGTTGAAAGTTCAAAGCACCCAGCCATGAAGGTTGTGATGTCCCTCGTAAACCCGCACCACCAAATTTGCCGCCATAGATCATGATACATTCACAACATCTGGATGGATGGAGAACATGTAACAATGGGACTCCTGAAGAATCAACCCAACTAACTCAAAAACCGTAGGACAGTAAATATTATTCTTAATCCTAAAAATACACTCCATGTATAGGTCACCGTCCTAGCTTTACCACTAAGAACATTGTCCTGAATCTCTCAATTGTGGATCCTCTAACTGGTGTGCCTGAATCTTCTCTATCAAGGAAGATCTAGCCTCCACACATGCAAGTACACTATGTTGCTCAGATATATCAAGGTTAACCATCTTTTTTGCTAAGGAAAGAATGTATGCAGTCCTAGGTCGATCCTCCACAACTAACAAACCAAAACTCTCCATGCAACTACCTTCCTGCTTAAGGCATCTACTACAATATTAGCCTTGCCTAGGTGATGTAACACCCCGAAAACCAGATCCAGAAAAAGAATTGGAGAAACTCACTTGAAGTAGTGAACCATGATGGAGTTCAAGACGGTGATAGGTTCCACGGTCCGTTGACTAGCCCATGGTGAGGAGTTGGATTCCACCGACTGCTGATGTCAGACCATGAATCATCTCAAGATTCTGGTCTTGAAGATAGACTGTGGTGGCATCCGTAGAAGTTGTGGAAGTAGTCTCCCCTAGAGGTCCCCTCAGACCCCCAGCCCAAGTGAAGACCACGAGAACCTTCACTGTACGTAGTCCTTCACATGGGATGTGGGATGGTCTGTGAAGCAAGGCCTTCATACCATAGGACCTGATAAGGACCACGGGGACCTTTATGGTCCGAGGTCCTTCACACGATCCGTGGTAGGGCGCGTGAATAGATCCCATAATTTAGAGTTCACTAGATCAAAGACCACGACCCTGTTCACGGTTCTTGGCCCCTTTCTAGATCTGTGAAGGTGGTCGTGGTAAGCCCGTTAGTAGTTTAAGTCAGGGGTCTTTTTATCTTTTCATTTTTAATTTGACCATAATCACAACCAAGTCCACATCCTCGACCACGTCCACTT
Organism: Solanum pennellii; assembly: GCF_001406875.1. Classification (NCBI taxonomy): domain Eukaryota; kingdom Viridiplantae; phylum Streptophyta; class Magnoliopsida; order Solanales; family Solanaceae; genus Solanum; species Solanum pennellii. The sequence continues at coordinate 41,244,349 of NC_028647.1, forward strand.
CCACTTCCACAACCACAATTGGGGTCGCGGCCTTTTCCACCACTAGCATGGTCAACAAATGCCTCATTCACTTCAGGAAGTGGTTCAGATCCAGTAGGTCGATTCTCATGATTTTTTATCAGTAAATCATTATTTTTCTCAGCCACAAGAAGATGAGAAATTAGTTCAGAAAACTTTTTAAAACTTTTCTCTCGATATTGTTGCTGTAAGAGCACATTCGAGGCATGAAAAATGGAGAATGTCTTTTCCATCATATCAATATCACTAATCGTTTCTCCACATGATTTCAATTGAGAAGTGATTCTAAACATGGCATAATTATACTCATGTATGGACTTAAAGTTTTGTAGCCTTAGATGCATCCAATCATATCGTGCCTTTGAATGTATGACCATCTTCAAGTGGTCATATCCTTGTTTTGGATTTTTCCACAAAACAAGTGAATCCTTAACTATCACATATTCAATTTTAAGAATCTCGTCAAAATGATGAAGCAAGAATATCATTGCTCATGCTCAGTTTTGCTTAGATGCCTTATTTTCTTCTTTTAAGATGTCTCCAAGACCCATTGCATCAAGGTGGATTTCAGCATCCAACATCCATGAGAGGTAGTTCCTGCCCGAACTTTGAAGAGCAATTAAGTCTAGTTTCGTAAGATTGGCCATTAATATTAAATCAAAAGAATAAATAATATCTTATTAATTCATCAAACCTAACCTTCACTTTTTGAGAAAGTAGAGTCTCATGCTGATAATGTGTTATGAAACTATAGAATAAGAAGAAGAAACTATAGATAAGAGAAGAGAAGTCTTATTATTTCTCTTGATGAATGATTTTACAATGTAGAGGAGCCCTCTATTTATAGAGGAAATCTAACTTGCTCGCAAGTAGGACTCTTAACCATATCCTAAAAGGACTCTACATGATAGACATTCACTATAATACAAATAATTTATAACAGGTAGTTTAATTTTTTAAATTATTCCTTACTGTAAGATAGACATTCATTATTTTTCTAACAAAAGTTTAGTTTCTTATTGTTTTTTAGTTTTTCTTTTTCTTTTTAAAATTTAAGTCATGAAAACTTAAAATAGTAGAATAGTCAAATGAAGGTCTAATGATAAGTTGAATTTTCACAATTCAATGATATTTGCTCAAGTCATTAATAAAATTATATTTCTGAACTTGAGGCAAGTAAAACAAAGAGGATGTGTCTTAAAATAATTATTAGCGGCCATTTATTTTTAGTACAACTTCTAAATTTTTATTATTATATGGTTTCTTATATTTCTTTAATTTTTATTTTTTACTTTTCTAATTTAAATCGCTAATTTATATAGATTATTTTGCACTTATCTAAATTTTTTTTTTTTTATCAATTCTTTGAGATAAATTTTGTATGGGAAGTTAAAAGAATTATTAAAAGATGATAGAATCACGAATGATATTTTTATCAACTATATCTATGACAAAAAAATCATCCATTTTTTGTAATCTTACCCCTTCATTCTTATCAATAAGATTATAGAATGACATTCTACCTATTTCTAAATATCATCTTTCAAACAACAAAAATAAAATTCATCTTTCAAACAACAAAAATAAAATTCATTTTTAGAAAAATTTATTTTTTAATAGCATCGTCAACACCATGTCATACTATGTTTATAATGATTCTGATCCTAATCATGATTATGATGCCTTTTTTGAGGAGGATTCAGATCATGATGTGAAAGAACATGACTTTGGTGATACACCACCTACTTCTAGCTCAGAGAAAGAAGAAGAAGACTATGGTGGTACCCCGCCTACATCTAGCTAAAACAAAAAAAAAGAAGAAAAACAGAAGAAAGAGGAAACCACGAAGGAAAAAGATGGTTAAGAGGCCGACGCGGATGACAAGGCCGAGGCCGAGGACAAAAAAATGCTTGATTTATCTAGCATTTTATTGTAATGGATCCTATGACCTTCTATATATCCATAGTTTTTTGTTCTAGTGTATTTTATCTTCTTTTTTTCTCTTCTAGTTCAATTTTTTCCTCTTGTTGATGAATTTATTAAATAAACTCACTTTTATTTTACTATACTTTGAATCATTGTATTTCTCTTTTATTTCATTTTAGAGTTCTATATGAATTTAATACTTATATAAGCGATTTACTAGACGAAACATAGGTCCAACATTAAGATTTTAATTTTCCATACAAATGATCTGATTTAATTATGTTACATAAGGTTTGATATTTCATTTGCAACAATCAAAATATAATATCAAATTAACTATAGACAAGGTGTTGTGACACATCTAACCTTCAATTGCATTTATCTTTTTTTTTCTTTTTACTTTTTTTCATTTTAAAAATAATTGTGATATGTAAAAAAAATTATTTGTAAATCACGTAATTACACATGTTAAATTTGTATATTATTATAATTTATTACTTAGTTATTATTGTCATGTAATGATTGAGACAATGAAAATTTGTGGCTTGCGAGGACAACAAACAACAGTAAAATAGTTATTTTTGTTTCAAAATAATCTTTGTTTACCCATTGGACAACACACGCAAAAACAAGTTCTTCTTAAATATGAAACTGGAATAGGTTTATTTGGAAATTGTAATGCTTTTCACATTCACTTGATGTTAGAAATATTTTTTTGGCATTTAATGGAGGTAATGATATTACTATAAATAATATTTTATGTGTTAATTGCAGTCATGTATTTTGTCTAAATTGTTGATTAGTTTTAGTATGTGTTGTCGAGAACTTGCACTCTTTTCAATTGTTCAAGCTTACAAGTTACTGCAATATGATAAAGTAAAGAGAAATTTATCAGTTTGTTTTGCATATCAAAGACCAAATAAATAATAATTTATGGTAAAGTAAATAAGGATACGTTTTTTTTAATCCCACATGCTATAGTAGTAATTAAATGATTAATGATATTTGCATTTTATCTTTTTGTATGTTATTTGCTTCACATTTCACCATCCTAACTCATATTTACGTACCTATTTGATTTAAATTTTCAATAATATTCATCTCATGTGTTTTTTTATATTCATAACCCTCAAATATTTAATGTAAAAGTTTAAGACATTTATGGTATTCTTTCTTTTTTTCAACATAATTAATGTTTTTTTAAAATCTTTTCTGCAACTTCTATACAATATTATCTTTTTCATTTAAAGATAATATGATCCTCTTCTACTCACAATGTCTACATTGTTTATGGGGACTATGACTTATCTGAACTCTCCCCCATATCAGTGTTCAATACTACTCCCAAAAGATGATACTAGCTCATATGTTTAAAAGCATACTTCTTTATGTGATTTTAGATAATTGCACAACTTAGCTCAAAGGTTATCTTGGAAATCAAAGTTTCCCCTCAACAAAATTTGTGATAGCATTTACGCTTTTCTGAAAACTAACTTAATGGCTCTTTGGAAATCTCGGTTGTCATTCTTATTTCAATGTGAAAAACATTTAAAACTTTTTGGGAACACTTAGTTCTCATATACTTCTTTGAAGAAAATAACTTCAAAAATGAACTTTTTGCTTAAATTTGAAACTGAAGTCTTAAAACAAGTTGAAATGTTTGTAAAAGTGTTTTGAAATGATTTAAATTTATCCTGACTTAATTAATGACTTCTTGACTTGACTTTTAACTTATTGACTTGACTTTTAACTTCTTGACTTGACTCTTGACTTTCTTTAATTGAATTATGGACTCAAGGATGATAATTTGTGATAGGAAAGATCTCATGATGTTTAGGAATGATTTTAGATAGAAATAACAAGAATCTTGAATAGTCTTAGATAACAACTTGAATAGAAACCTTGAAACCCTATATAGAAGGTAAACTGTGAAGAAAAACTTTCTTGAGATCCTTGAATTAGTTTCTTGAAATCTCTATGGCCAAAAATTATGACTTTCATTAGTAAAGATGAAAATCTGATTGTTTTGAACCTTTTATTAGTCAAGAAATTAGTTAGGGTTTTCTTGGAGGAAAAAAAAACAAAAACAATCCGTTTTAATGTTTTCGCATCGGTTAATTCCTAAAAACACTTTATAGGTTACTATAATAGTCATAACTTTTTACTCAGAAATTGGATTGACGCATAATTGGTGGTGTTGGAAAGTAGATTTCATTACCTTTTGTTGGACAATTTATGCTTCACGTAACTCTTAATATTCTAAGATAGATGTTTGTCTTAAGTTGACCAAAGTAGAATCTTAACATCAAGACTTAATCGATAAGGAAACTTCAAGAACACTCATCAAGCTTAAATCCTTAAATTTTAAGAATCAAATTACGCTGAATAAATCATGATTGACATATGGGTGAATGAATCCAACACTATGGAATCTCACATACCTCGTAAGGATCAACTGCGATTCTTGAACTTTCTTGACGAATCTTGAACTTTATTCCCTTTTCTCCTCTTTTCTCTTCTCTACAAGCCCTAGCTTGAAATTCACTTTTCTAAACTGACTAAAATCTGACTTTACCCCGATTGAACTCCTAATAATGAATTAATTAAGTTGGGTAAAGAAAAGACAAAACTATCCTTCTAAAATCCGGTTTTCTGACTTTCCTTATTCCAACAGCCCAACATCCAAAGGTCATAATTCACTCATACGAACATGGAATCACTCAAACTCAGCGGCGTTGGAAATTACATTTTGAGAGATTTCCAACCGTATATGGAAATACACCTAACTCATCCTAATGTAGGTGTTATGACCGTTTGAAGTTGATCAAAAATTCATTTTTTTCTAACTGAAGTAAATTTCCAGATTTTCATTCTTTCCAAAAATTTATATTTCCAATTCTTCGCTTCCTCCCAGTTATTTCAAATTGTGAGATATTATAATTTTGTTTATTTTATATTTGAAGAAGTAATGCCTTATATCAATACCGAAGATTATATTTACACTTTAATTTGATTCGAGAAGAAAATTCTTTAATGTTGATTGATTGGTAGGAGGATATGTCAACATAGGCTCGACAAATCATGCACTGATTCTATAAATATTTTTGTCATCTATTTTTTATGATTAAGGTCATGGGCTCACAAAGAGGACGTGTTTATATATTTTTTGAATTTAATATAATATGAAATTCTTGCAAATTGAAATTAGATAAAGTTTTACCGTGTACAAGTCTTTTGAGATTATATTTGCCTTAGGCCCCCAAATTTTGGGGCCCCCAAATTTTTGTTAAGATCAAATTATGTGTTAAAATTTTAATAAAAAAATTAATTATTTATGATAAGAAATATAATCTTTTATAAAATTAATTATTTTATCCACTTTAACATATTTTGTACTATGTTAAAATAAGAATTAATAGTGAAAAGTGTTGGAAAAGGTGAATTAAAAATTCTTTTTTATTTCTTTTAAATTTTAGTTTCAAGCACTACTAGAGTATAAAAGCAAAATTAAATGAGGTATACCAAGTCATCGACAACTTCTTGTGTCAAATACATTGTTCTTACTCTTATCTTTATTTAATATTTATCAACTTATAACTTATAGAACTATGTTAACAATACATATAATAATTGCCTCACTTAAATGATGTTTCTCAATGTTGAGTTGATAAATCTTACCTAAAACTAGTAACTGAGAAAACAAGATTAAGTACTAATAATTTCCATCTGAATAGTGTAAATTTTGTTTTTGAATAAATAAGTATATAAAGTATATTTTATATTAGGCCGCAGATTAAAATTTCGCTTTAGGCCCCCAATTACGTTGAGCCACACCTGATTACTTGTTACTAATCCCTAGTTTAATTGTGACCACTGATACCAAAACCCTTTTTGTAAATTGAGTTGAATCATTCACACATTGTTCTCATTGCTACAAATGAATTGATTTAGATTCTGATAGAATTGTATGCACTCTGTGAGATTCGACCCCGACACTTAGTTGAAAATTTTTTATCGACTAAGAATTCTTATATTTGTATTAGTTTTATAGAGTAGTTTGAGCGTCTCGGGAGAGGACTGATGTTAGGGTCATACCCACCTCCTCTAATGATATTAAGAGGATTCAAGCACATTACACTACTAGCCTTGAGTCCAAGGCTATAAACCTGATCCTTTAATGGAGCCATCAGATACCACTCAACCTTTCTCTTTAGGTTGAACCTCTACATCTGGTACACCTGCCTCGGTATGCTGACCTCTATTGACCCAGACATTGATCCACCAGAAACCTTCCATATTCGGTTGATGTGAGATCATGTAGTGCATAGAGTGAGATGCCCAAGTTTATTGAGAGGACCATTGAGAATGCATTACTGCTAGTAAGAGGCCAGATGGTGCAATTTCAGAACACTCTAGCATCATAGAGGGCGAAGTAAGACAATCTCACCGCTAGGATGGAAGAGAGGGAGAAGAGTGAGGGTCAATAGAGTGAGTTAACTAAGTTGAGGGGAGAGATTTCTATGTTTCGGGTTGATGTAGATTAACAACATTCCACTTATATTTTCATTCTATGGGGAGAAGTCCCCTTACCTAATGTGCCTCAGGTTGTCCCTTCTTTCAAGGTTAGAGTTGATGTACCTAACGATATGGCTGAGAAACCTAACAATAGAGTTGATGAGGTTGGTGATGAGGAAGAGAAGGAGACTGATGAGGATGAGTTTTTTTGAGTGGATGAATGATGGACCGTAGATATGATGAAAGATCTTCATGCTATAGAGTAGACGATAGTGCATCACATTAAAGAAATCCTGTTTTGAAATTTCAGCAGTTAGAGCTAGTGGAGTTTCTTCAAACTCCACCATTCTTTCAAAAGATGTGGTAGGCACTGCTGCCTAAGGTGATGAGAGTATGCTGCCTCGAGCTTCTATTTATCCCCTCCAACACTCTAGACAGAGCAATTCACAAGCATAGCCTGGCAGGGGATCTTTATATGTGTCACTCCTCCCGTAATCATATATTTTATCGCATTGAGGACACTTTTATTTTATTTCTTTGGTGTGAGGGAACTTGAGCCTATATTCCTCTTTATAAATACATTTTGTTATTTTCAACTTTATTTTGAAACATTTGTAGTATTTAATTTTTTGGTTATGATAGTTTATGGTTTGATTCGTTTTTTTCTCTCTCCACTTTTTACCCCATGCGTTTTGTAGATGTTGAAATGCTTGAGTTTTCACTGATGAAGTTAGAGTATCTTTTGTGGCAAATATTGATGTCTTGTATAGTGCTTAAGATGAAAAATATGTTTTGCGTGAATGTTTTAAGAAGATCGGTGCGACTTCGATTTTGAATGATTTTTTTGATTTTCGTTTTGACTAGCTTCATATTAATGGAGCCTTGCAATGAACATCGCACACAACCTTTTTTATTTTGTATATTTTGGCAAAATAGTTGTTTTTGAAGCTCCATGTGTGGTTAGGTACTACTTGAAAGCATGCTTGTTGAATCCTAGAATTTGCCTTGTCAGTCTAATTTTTTAGATGTGGTGATGAATGAAAGAAATGATCTGGGGCACAAATTTTGGGAGGAAACCCAAATATTTATACATTTTGTGACTACCATGTGAGGGTCTCCAAAAATCTTGGTAGCATTTATGTCTAAACCATTTGTTGTTAACCATTGTTGAAACCTCTTGAAATAACTTGTCCCTAACTCCACTGCCATAAGTCTTTTATCTAAGAATTTGGTTTACTTGAATAGAGACCAAAATCCTCAGTTGAGGGTGTGGAAAAAAGAAGGAATGAAATTCAAGTGGAAATAGAAAACTGAGACTCAACTTTAAAGTTTGTTTGAAAAAGAACGACAACCTCCTTATATATATAAAATAACTAAAAAGAGAATGAGCAAAAGTTTTACAATTTAAATAAAAAAGGAAGTGTAATGAAATAAAAGGAGTGCCAAATAAATTGAATGAAAAAATTGAGGTTTGTTTCTCCAAGTAAAACGAATGGAAAGAACTTCAGAAGAGGTGAAGATAAGTATAAAAATGCTTTGAAAGGTGAAGTCACTAAGACAAATTGACCATAACATTAATCCTCTCAACCTCACTACAAGCCTAAAAATACCTTTGAGATTTTGCATGAACTAGGTTGATTGATGATTGAAAATATGGGCAAACACATAGGATGAAGCTTGTATGTATTTCCTTACGGAGAGTGAGATTTGTATCAATTCCCAACAACTTTATGGATTTGCTTTGTGAGAGCATGGAATCGTTGTTTATTTGAGGGAACTTGAATTCATTAGTTTAACCATGGTTTTGCATTAGAAAGGAAGCACTTGTTAGCTTGAATGTGGATTGATACCTCTTAGTCATCATTTGAAGCTTTTTGATCATAATTGAGTGTTGCATATGCTTGAGAGTAGTGTTGAGAGGTCACTTGAATGTTAACAATCATTGAGACCGGTTATTAACACCCTTGTTGAACTAATTGTGTTCTTGATTTACTTGAGGACAATTTTTTTTTTAATTTAGGGGTGTTGATCAATGGTAGATTACAACTCATTAGGCCTTTTTAATTCAACAATTAGTGTTCTCAACGCTTAATTATTCCCTATTCTGATAAGATTTGTTGTTTTTCAGCTATGAAGGCTAAAGGAAAACACAAGAATGAATATATGAAAAAGTGGCTAAAAAATTGAAAGGAGTATAAACTCCCTAATGGTAGTACCTAACAAAAATAGCGGTTCTCCCAAGTGACCTAACCTTGACAAATTTATAGTGATCACACTTGAAGATATTATGCTAAACATTCATCAAATGGTGACTATCATTTGTAAATCCAAATACAAGATTACCACTTCTCACTCAAGATGCAAAATTATGCTTCAACAAAGGTATTCTAGTGCCCTCACAAAAAGAAGAATATGTTTCCATTCCCTCACAAAGTATATAAATAGAAATGTTAAGGAATCAATAAAAACCGTCACTCTCTCAGAGAGAGACGCGTGCATGTTTCATCTCATAAGTTTATCCATATTTTTCCAATCATTACATCACCTGATTTTAGCAAGATCTGAAAGGATATTTTCATACCTGTAATGGGGTTCAGGGTATAGGGTATGATCAATTTATCTTAGTGAATTCACCTCTTCGAAGAATTGAAGTTTTCAGGTTCATCTTATCTCATACTATTTCTAATTTTGACAAAGAGACTCAACTCAAATAATTCACAACATTCATTTCTTATCCAATTTATTGGGAGCCCTATTTTACTTCCTCATTTCACTATGATAATCAAGTAATTGCCTTTGAACACATTCTATTTTAACATATGGAGAGATCTTCCTTTTTTTTTGAATTTTTTTTACCAAAGAGTCTCATCATTCTATCTTTTTCACTTGGGATCTCTTCTCCATTTTTACCAAAAACACAACTTTGGCTTTTGGCCTAAGTTGGATAATCAAATAAATCAAATCTTCAAAAAAATTTAGAGTGAGGAAGTAAGGACATTTTTCAGTCAAGAGGTTTGGACAAGGTTGACAATAAATGTTTTAGGCTCTATTGGTGCAAAGATGGTTGCAGACCGTCACAAGGTAGTCACAAAATAGATATGACGATTTAGGCTCACTCTCAGAAATTGTGCAGAATATCATTTTCTTGCATTTACCAAAGCTTAAAGAATTATGCTAACTAGTCTCCACCACACAAGGCACTTTGAATACAATGATTGTGAAAAAACCTAACAAAATTAAGCTTGTGTGCATTGATCATTGCAGGACACATCAATAAGAGACTAGTCACAATGAAATTCTAAAATATCATGCAAGAGTTGTGCCATATGAATTTCCTTGCAGCACAAACACGAACACATCTCTCAGCAGAATCAAAATCAAAGACATCTATATTGATAATGATTTATACTCTAATGTTTAAAATGAGTGCAAAAGATCCTCAATCATTTCAAATAATCACAACTATTTCAAAACCTTGGGGCTATTGATAGATAAGAGAAAATTACTATTTACTTATAATAATCAAACCAAAAGCCAGAAAATGTATCAAAGGATAACATCAAATAAAACCCAAATAAAATTTCAAATTAAAAGACTAAAATCAATAGAGAATAGACAAATGACCTCACCCCATAAAAAAGTAAACTGCAATGTCCTCAATGCGGATATAATGTGCATAAATGAAGTGGATAAAAATTCCCTTTTGACGAAAATACATGTGATGAACTCTAATCCTGTGGCTCAACTGTGGAGGAATCTGTTAGCTTCTTAATATTATGTAAATTCTGATAAATGACACTTAACACACTACTCACAATTCTTGCAGGCATGAAGATCCAATAAGGAAAGGATCCAAGCAAGAAAACACAAATATGGAAAGCAATATATTCTAATCCTTACAATTACTTCATAAAGACTTTGAGATCAAAAAAGAAGTGATCTTTGCAAACAACACCAAGATGAAAACAAATGTAAGATTGAATCAACAGGAAAGGAAATCATCAATCTAAGGAATTAGAATCAATGCATAAATGGCCCAAATACAACATACAACTCACCTTGATTGACCAGATAAGATCAAGCTATCAATATAAGGTAGAGATGCAAATTAAGTCAAAGATCCAAAATATACTGACCAGAAAAGGAAATAAATCAAGCCAACCAGGTTATGCAAGATGGAGAAGCAAATCACGCCAAGAATTCAAGATCTGCTAATCATACAAGAACCAAGCCAGCAAAATCAAGAAGGATAGATAAGCGATTTACTATGCACATATCTGATATGGACATGGATCAGCAAATTGCCTAAGTAAAAAAATATGTCAATTATCCTTGATTGAGATAAAAATCTCTTGGGTTATTCCTTAACAAGAGCAGTCCTCAAATACTACATAATCCTCGCCTAGCCTTAGTTGTGACGTACATATTTCACTTGAACTTATATTGTAGTCTTCTTTTATTTTTCATAAAACATTTCACACTTGAGTGAACAATTGAAAAGATAAAGAGAAAGAAATATCTAAGTTTAGGTTATACAAGTCGAGGTTGTCTCGAAGAAGAAGGTACGATTTGAATATCAGACAGGGCTCTTAAATTGTAACATTTTGTAATACCCAAGTTCTAAACAAGCTCTTAAGGAAACCCTTGTAAACCAAGGGGACTGGGACTAGGCACCACATTGGGTGATACAAGCCAGTATAAAATACTATGTGTTATTTACTTACTGCATTTTATTATTACTGTTTATCTATTTAAGTAACGTGCAGGTGAGTTGACTGATCAGAGTAGGAAGTCAACTGAAGGAAATTTTAATTCACCCCCCCCCCCCCCCC
>NC_028647.1:41256071-41266772 GCF_001406875.1 Solanum pennellii
AGGAAATTTTAATTCCCCCCCCCCCCCCCGCTTTTAACTTTCAATTGGTATCAGAGCAGACCTCGCTAGTAAAGTGTTTAACTACACATGAGCAAAGATCCAATGGCACAATATCAAATTCCTGGCGCGTTACTTCAAGATGGACATTTGTCATACCGACCACCATACTTTAATGGACAACATTATTCTCACTGGAATGACATATTCAGAATATTTGTCTCTTCGAATGATCATCAAGCAAGGATAGTAATCAAAAAGGGAACAAATCCTATTTCTAGATTGACTGAAAAAGATGGCACTGAAAAGCCATTTGATCCTGAATAGTTGATATCACTAAGTAACAACAAAAGTTAATTCAAATTAATGATAGGGATATACGTTTGTTATATTGTGCAGTGAGTGGAGTAAAATATTATAATATATCAACATGTGAAATTGCGAAAGAGATGTGGGACAAACTAGAGGTGACTTATGAAGGAACTTCTAAAGTAAAGGAAACTCAAATCAATTCAGTTGTAAATGAATATGAGTTGTTCAAGATGGCTTGAGATGAAAATGTTGAATTCATGTTATAGAGATTCAAAAAGATTGTCTGCAAACTCAAATTACTTGGAATGGTGTATTCAAATACACTACAAGTTAGAAAACTCATTAGAATTCTCCCCAAGGCTTGGGAAACTAAAGCATCCATTCTTGAAGAAGGAGATCTGCAAAAAATGACATACGATGAACTCGAGAAACTTAATAGCCTATGAAAAGAATCATATTAACAGGTACAACAAGAATGACAAAAAAACAGTCGCATTTACGGCAGAGACAATTGACATTGAAGAGGAAGTCGACACATATCAAAGCGAAGGAATGACCCTCATAAATAAGGGAGTCAAACAAATTCTTAGACAAAGAATACGGAGACCTCAAGAGAAATTCAATAACAATGAATTCCAAAGAAATGATGATCGCTGCTACTATTGTGGAAATTTAGGACATATCAAACAAAACTGTCAAGAATTTAGAAGAAGAATAATCTAATAAATCACAAAGCCTGGAGTGAAGGGGAAATATCCGAAGATGATCATGATGAAACCGCCAACATATGTTTTATGGAACTAAGTGAAACAAATGAGGTAAGATATTTTAACCGTTCTAAATGTAACATCTTCAAGACTCGTTGGATATGGTTACTGATGAATTACAGAAAGTAATTGATGCATACAATAAGATTGCTCAAGAAAACAAAGACTGGAAGATTCTTCTCGAAGCAAGTCTAATTGAAGTCGACTTACTAGCAGAAGAACTGGAAAAAGTAAAAGTGCAGCTAAAAAATATCAGAAAATCTCCTAGTCATAGCTCTGTTGAATATAACAGAAGTACTATCAAAAGGAGAAGATACTATAATTTATCATTCTGATGAAACTGCTACCAATGTATCTTGTTATACTTGTGGTGGCATTGGTCACAAATCTTTAAAGTGTAGTAAACTTTCTTCTGGAAAATGGATTTGGAGACTAAAAGTTGTTAATCCTACCTCAAGGACCCAAGAAAAGAATACTTGGGTACCAAAAATAAATTAATCAACTTGTTTTGCAGGAGCATACCATAAAAACCTACAAGAAAAGAATGTGGGTGGATGCTCCAGACACGTGTGGAATAGAGAGAAAATTTCAAACTATTAAAAATATTGCTTGAGGATTTTTAAGATTTGGATATAACGCAAAAGGAGAAACAATTGGAGTTTGAACTATCACCCTTAGCTCATCATGTGATCTAGTAGAATATCGAGCAATACTTGGATATGATATCGAAAGCTTGGAGACGCAAAGAAGCAGATTACATTAGCAAAATGGAGTGGTAGAAGGAAAAATTGTTCATTAACAGATACAACAAAAACAATGATACTCGATCAAAGTCTTCTTGATCGTTTTTAGGCAGAAGCAGTAAGTATTTCTTTTCACATTATCAACAATTGTCTTATCAGGACTATGCTAAAGTAGAATCCTTAAGAACTCTGGAGAGGAACGAAACCGAACATCAGCTATTTCCATCCTTTGGATGCAAATGCTTCGTCCACTATAATGGTATGAACTATCTTTGAGAATTTGATCCAAAAAGTGACAAAGGTATTTTTCTAGGTTATTCACCTATTAGCAAGATCTTTTGAGTCTTTATTAAAATAACTTTAAATGTTCAAGAATCTATCCATGTTATATTTGATGACTCTAATATAAGAATGCAAGAAAGTGACGCAGGTGAAGGTGAAATTGATACATCCAAACAAGGAGACGAGGTTGCAAAAGTGTTCAATGAAAATTTCACTGAAGAGCCAGCTACTGCAGAAGTAGAGTCGACTAATCCAATCGATAAAGTTAAAAATCCCACGGAATGGAGACACAATACCACCTATCCTGAAAACTTTATTCTATGAAAACCAGATAAAAAAATCTAGATGAGATCCTCGCATAAGAAACAAGCATCATTAGCTGTCATATCTCAAATGGAACCAAAACGAAATAATGAAGCAATGGAAGATAAGTCTTGGACATAAGAACCAAATGGTTATTTCGCAACAAATTTAATGAAAATGGATTGGTTATTCGGAATAAAACCAGTCAGACAAATGAATTTTTATAAATCAAAGTAAGTATGCAAAAAAGTTGATAAAAAAGTTTGGAATAAAAAAATATAAAGCCTTTGAACTCCCATGAGTCCCTCCACTCATGTAGAATCCGATACAACAGGACAAGTAGTTGATGAAAAACTTTATCGACGAATGATCGTGTCTCTATTAATATCACTGCTAGTTGACCAGACATCATGTTTGGTGTTTGCAAATGTGCACGATTTCAATCCGCTCCAAAGGAATCACATCTCACCGCTTTGAAAGGAATTATTCGATATCTCATTGGAACCTCTAATATGGGGTTATGATATCCTTTTTATGATAGTTTTGATTTAATTGGATATTCAGATGCTGACTTTGCAGGTGATAAAAATGATAAAAAAAACACCAGTGGAAAGTGGAAAATGCCAGTTTTTGGGAAAACCTCTTACTTCAGGACATAGTAAGAAACAGATCTCTGTGGCCTTCTCAACTATTGAATCTGAGTATTTGGTTGTTGGATATTGTGGAACTTAACTACTTTGGATGATCCATCATCTCCTCAACTATGATCTATTCTTTAAGAGAGTACCTATTTTCGCAATAATTCTAGTTCTATTAGTCTATATAAATATATCATGCATCATTCTAGAGGTAAACCAATAGATATTAAAGCATCTTTTATTCGTGATCTTGTTGAAAATGGTGATTTTGTACTTGAATTTGTCAATTTTGATAACCAGTCAACCAATATCATTACAAGCCCTTTACTTGAGGATAGATTTTGTTTCCTTCGAGATTGTCTTGGTATTACTCCTTTTAAAGTAATGTTATTAAACACCTGAAAGTTCTTTTAGGTGATCTGTAACCTATGACTTATGCTTGCTTATTTTAACTGATCGTTTTGGACTTGTTAGGTCCCTAATTCTACCTTCTGGAGGAAAATTTGATCCAAGTTGCTTTTACCTGTTTCTGTTTATACTTGGTATTTGTTTTTTTATTATGCCAAAGGGGGAGAAAATTTGCCACCACAATCATTAAGACAGGGGAACCAAGTTCAAAGTTCAACACTTTCTCAAAGCATTCAACGCAAGGGAAGCCGTATATATAGGGGGAGCTAAACATTATGCCATATATTAGGGAAGTATCATTGTCTCTCCATACTTCATTTAAAATTGTGAACTAATTGTCATTATCAAAAGAGGGAGTTTGTTAGATTGTTAATGTTATGTAAATTATGATAAATGACATTTAACACACTACTCACGATTCTCGCAAGCATGGAGATCCAATAGGGAAAGGATCCAAGCAAAACAACACCAACATGTAAACAAATATATGCTTGAATTCATAAAAAGGAAAACATCAATCTAAGGAATTAGAGTCAATGTACAGATGGCCCAAATCTACCATACAAACTCACCATGATTGACAAGATAAGATCAACATATCAATATAGGGCAGAGATGAAAATTAAGTCAAAGATCCAAAATACGATGACCAAACAAGGAAAGAAATCAAGCCATCCAGGTTAAGCAAGATGGAGAAGCAAATCACGCAAGGGACTCAAGATCTGCTGAAGAAACAAGAACCAAGCCAGCAAAATCAAGAAGGATAGATAAACGATAATCATGCACATATCTGAGATGGAGATGGATCAACAAATAGCCTAAATCAAGGAATATGTCAATTATCCTTGATTGAGATAAAAATCCATTGGGTTATTACTTAACAAGAGCAATCCTCAAATACTATATAATCCTCACCTAGAATTAGTTGTGAAGTACACAATTCACTTGAACTTATGTTGTAGTCTTCTTTTATCTTTTATAAAACTTTGTACACACTTGAGCGAACAATTGAAAATAAAAGGGAAAGAAAGATCTGAGTGTAGGTTATACAGTTCCAGGTTGTGTCAAAGAAGAAGGTATGATTTGAATATAAGACGGGGCTCTTAAATTGTAACATTATGTAATACCCAAGTTCTCAACAAGCTTTTAAGGAAACCCTTACAACCCAAGGGGACTGGACTAGGAACCATATCGGTAATCCGAACCAGTATAAAATACTCTGTGTTATTTAGTTAATGCTTTTTATTATTACTGTTTATCTGTTTCACTAACGTGCATGTGAGTCGAATGACCATAGTAGGAAGTCGAATAAAGGAAATTTTAATTAACCCCCCTTTTGACTTTCAACATCAACCTAGAATTAGGCATGGTGCGTATGAAGGACGGGCACAATTCGAAGGAGGGGTCCCACTCGTACCAATCTCAAAGACCTCCTGATAGGATTGACTTAGAGTATCATGCATGATCGGCTCTTCCTAACTATGTAGTTCTACAATGGCCTTCGTACTCAACTACTCATGCTCACCAAACTCCTCCTCATCCTCCGAAATGTTATCCTCATCAACCTCATATGCCACTCTCTCAGTCTAAAGTGGAGACACATCTACTCTAGGCATTGTCGGATGATCATATTTCTTCATCTTAGATGGGGGTACCACACCCTAAGCATAAAGATGTCTATAGATTTTAGTTGATCCACATCCCTCCCCAACCCTGTTAAACAAGCTTTCAAGGTTGTCATATCTGGTGATGCATCCTCCACTTTCTCAGACTCATCAACCTGAGCGGTGAGAATCTGTAGTCTTAATCTATAATTATCCAACAAAGCATGATGCCCAGCTAACTCATCCCTCACAAGGTCCATGGAAGCCTCAAGTGTTGGATTTACTATTGGTTTGGTTTCAAATGGAGGCAACTTCATTCAGTTCACATTATTTCTAAGGTCATATATCTCTATTCTCTAAATATAAACAGAATAAGGTGGGTTGTCCTTACATCAGTATCCTCTCTAAATGGAACCACTGCCAACACCGCAAGAAACTTGACTTTAACGACCACTTTTTAGTGAAAGAAGATAAATCCCATCGTTATAAGTACATTTTAGCGACCAAAAAATTCTGGTCGTTAGAATTAATTTTAGTTATTAATGAACATACAAATCCGATTCTTGAAAGTTTAAAATAAAATTAATTATTTAAAAAAAATTAAAAAGTGGTAATTTTCCCTCTTTATATTCATCATCTCTGTCACCCACTTACCCATGCAAAAGAAAAAGTCCTTGTGTATTGTTAGGGTGTCATTCTCCATGTACTCTGAAGATAAATTCTACCAAATCAATGAATCAATATATTTGCACTTATTGTTAGTAACTATTGTTGGGTTTTAGCAAGTGTGAATGGGAAAAGAAAAGAGAGAATATGAAAAGTGAGGGAACTACTTTGGAGGGAAAATGAAAAGTCATTTGCAAAGTGCAAATGAAAAGTCATTTCTTATAAATTTGCAGGTAACAGTAACATTCCGAAAAGTTGTTACTCCTTCCGAAAAGTCGTTACTTTTCGAAAAGTAGTTATTTTCCTAACAGACACAATTTTTGAAAAGTTGTTATTTTTTCCAAAAGACACAACTTTCTGGAAAAAATGGGTCTGAACAGATTTCACTGAACAGACATGTTCCTTGTTGAAAATGGCTATAAAAGGAAGTCAATTTTTGATTTTTTAATCACTGAAAATTTTTTCTTTCTCTGCATTTATTTTTCTCTCAAATAATATCAAAGTGTCGATCGACTGAGTCTGTTTGACTTGTGGCTGTTCTTAAGTTCGTTGAAGTTAAAGAAGTTTGAGGTACCGCTATTTCTTTAACAGGTTTAATCCGTTTTATCTTGGGAGAAATTAATCCATAACCTTGGGTACAGTGAGGGGATTAAATTTCTTAAGGACACACAGTAGTTTCTGTGGACTCGAATTAATTCCTGTATTCTATATTATTTTCTGCTTCATCTTATTTCTGTTTCTGTTTTNATTCTTGTATTCTATATTATTTTCTGCTTCATCTTATTTCTGTTTCTGTTTCTGTTTATTAACTATATAAATACAAGTTATTGTAAGAATAACAGGTGGTACATGTAAACCACTAGAATATGTCAACAACTCTAAGATAACACCAAATATGTCATCTAAGATAATTGAATCTGTCCAAATATCCTACCCAACCAAGACAATTAATTTATATTTATATTATAGTTATGGATAAGACTCAAATCGACATCACAAGATCGTTACACCTGATGCACCACTAGTGATCAACCCACGAAAGTAAAATACGTGTGAACATAACTAATGAATCACAATTCAAATCATTACCAAAAATAAATAAGTTCTCACATAAGGATGTACAAGACCAAGGTTGAATAACACTAAATGCTTCCTCTGAAGAGGCCATATCAATATTTTCATTCAGTTGACACCATTTATTTTGATTTTTTTAGCCAACCTAATCCATTGGTCTGGTCTCCATTACGATCTTACTTATACTCTATTATCAAACTCTACATACTTTTCACATCATTCCACAAAAGTCCACACTTTCAATACTAACAATTATCATAACCACTTCGATCATTTACCTTACTTTAAACCAACACTTTTAAGTGAAATTAGTCTATTTCACAATAAAAAAGTAACGAACTTTAGTATCCAACTCATATAAGTCCTTAAAGATGATCAATAACATGTAATAGATTATTTCTTACCTTACAAATTCACACCTTGGCAAAACATATCACCATAAATGTAGATGTACAATAGAAAAACCAATCTGATGAACCTGTGACACTATTACCATAACTAGAAAAGAATAATGAATGAAACCACATGTCTCTGCACCTAATGCACAATTCCTTTAAGAAACATCTTAAATCCTTACAATCAAAGAAACTATTCTTGTTGTGACCTTCTTTCGAAGGCAACACTATATCCCGCTAATTTATTTTAATTTTTCATTAGGACTCTAGCTCCTTCAAATTCTATTTGAAGGGGTTCCACCATATCCTAAAACTTTTCACATCCATATTACGCACCAAATAGTGAAAAATCACAACCTAAGATACTCACAAGTCATTGTTACCATACGAAAATTTGTTTTACCAACAATTCTTATTATATAATGCATTCTTATCACAATCCATCACGAACTCTTATACCAACATGTCAGTCGGCCCTTTCCATCACCCCGAAGTCAATTTTTTCATCGACATGACACCTCAAACCCAACTATACCAATCAAATCCAAAGGACTAACCCAATTTTTATACACACTTTCTAACTAAAAATCTTTAATTTCATTCACCCAAGTATACTCACTAACTTTCTTTATCCATAAGTTTCCGGTATCAATCCACTCATTTGGAGCTTAAGATAAAATCACTAGTCCTAGAACCCTCAAATACACTTCATAACCTAAATACATAAATATTGTACCAAAGATCCATCACTGAAATCTTCCTTAAAAACAATGCTTAACCCAAGTGTGTGTAGTAACAAATTAGTTGTTTTCTCAAATGTGAATTTCACACCAAATCTCATTATCTGAGCATGTAATACGACTCATATCTCCTTTAGTAGTTAGTATCATACTTGTCAATTGATGTATTAGTTTTCACATACCACTAGTACCACGTCGTTAAAGTTCGTTAGATCCATCACTACAACCCATCTTAATTATAGAGAAGATTTTACCTAAATAGCCACACATTTCTACCCATTTAATAACTGAAAAAACATAATCAAATATGTTTTGTCTTTAGACCAAATGATTTACGTTCTTTCATATATCAGGTCGATAACAAAAGTAACACATTCCATAACTCTAACCAAGTAAGCATCAGTATTATTGAAGTAGTCCTATCATGAACCTCTTTTATATACACTCAATCTATAAAACTATCATAGAGATTCTTACCTTAGTTGCCTCAATATAATTTCATCATTTGCTAAGCAACCCACACATGTTATAATAACTTTACTAACTGTCTTTTCTTTCTTCTCAAAGTAATGGTGTTCATTATCTAGTTGCCCCTTGCGAAACATCTTGAATGTTATCACCTTGGAAATGTCATATGGCTTCATCCCTCTACTTCCATCACAAAATCAACCACTTTCTGAAAGATTTTGCTGAAATAGCCACCTATAAAGCTGAAATCAACAAATATGACATCAATCCCTTCATAAAGCAGCGAATCTGATCTTCCTGACAAAAGTAAAATTGAGTCAGATATCTAGATGAAGTACAAAATTTGACCTCATAGTTGAAACACATATCTTTTGTTTCTCTATATTTAGAAAATCATCTCTCCTCCTATCGGTCAAAGTTTAGGGTATATAATTGGATGAAGAAGCTAGAAAATGTTTCCTTAAGTCATAAGTAGTGTATTTACTAATCGGTACTCAACATGAGACTAACACCGCATTTTGCATCTCCCCAAAACTAGGTTGCCACAAACTCAACACTAAGCCTCTTCACTATATTCATTTTATGAAGCAACTCAAAACAATCGACAATGGAAGCATAACCATCTCATAATCACTACCCATGAAGAATGAGGATTTCAACTTTATGAACTTAATAAAAGAATCATGTTAATCACCAGTCATTACAGGTTGTGTAGTCAATCGAGAAAATATACCTATTTCCTTAGACATATTTTTTTCTTTCTGGTGTTGTTGTTTCAACTTCTAATCCTCTAGTACTAACCATATGTGAAATAGAGTGAAGAAGTGAAGATACCAATTTGTATCACCTAGATACCAATTGGATTCAAGTAATTATAGAAGGAAAGAAAGAAAGATATGAGTTTTTCTAAAGTTTGATAGACTTTCGAAGAAAATTAAAGGTGTCCCCATACCATTTCGTAAGGTTCTACTAGACTTGTCCTTGTGTGATGAGATCACCGAATCTAAAACTCTTAAATCAAGTTTATCACGATCCAAAATGAGTAATGAGTCGCACCCACACTTTACCTCCTAGTTGCGCGAACCAATGAATATAAACCCCAAAATATACTACTTGTTAAACTTACAAAATACAAATAATAATGCAGACACTCAATCTTATTAGGTAAGAAACACAAAATCACTAAAGTCTACTATATGTCATTCCCAACATGAAGCTCATCATATTAAGGACATCTAATCTCCAAATACTAAGTCTAAGAGTATCAAAGAAATCAAAATAAATGAAATAAATGTCCAAAAATTAAGCACATCATGTCATGACTGAGAGAATTCAACACGAGTTTAAATGAATAGCTCACCCTCAAACGTGATATGGTGGATACTGGCTAGAGCTGGAGGTGAGTCAAGGTCGTTGGTACACTCGCTGCACTCCACAAAAGGAAAACAAAGAAAATTACAAGTAAGGCTCAATACAAGGCAATATGTGTAGATATCACTGGCCGAATCAAAATAGACGAATATGTAATGAATAATTGTATAAAATCAACTATGACACTTAGCAGGTGACAAGCAACATAAATCGGTAATAACACACTAAAGTAAGTACATACTTAGTCAACAATATCAAGAACACACATGAGGACTCATGCCTCCACAATAAACTCATTTGAGAATTGACTTCTTTGGATTGACTACATTAAGTCATGTTTGATATGTTTTCCTTTATTATTATCGTGTAGGTTCGTGACACCCAATCTAGTAATACAATGTCGAAATGCAACACCCGATCCAATAATACCATGTCGGAATGTGACATTCGATCCAGTAATACCATATCAAAATGTGACACGCTATTCAGTAATACCATGTTGGAATGCGAAACCTGATACAATAATGTCATTAATTTATCATTTATTATCACCATTTTCACTTTATTAACAATATTTCATCAAGCCTTCTTTATTCAAAACATCACTTCGATAAAGCAAGTTCAAGATTATAAATTTCACGGTCTCACAATTTCAAAACAATCACAAACCACACAACCACATAATCAAGTACATAGAGAACTTCACAATATGACTCAATGCATATCAATCACTATTAAAAGTCTATCTATCAAATAGAATAAACCATAACCTACCTTTACCAAAGAATTAAAGTCAATCAAGCTAATTCTCCAATGATCTTCCATTCCTCAATATCTCGAAACATTTCCAATCTATCAAGTATGCATAATTCATAAGTTAACAAGTCTGTAAATATATATATATATATATATATATATATATATATATATATA
>NC_028647.1:41276772-41277858 GCF_001406875.1 Solanum pennellii
TTTCTTCGAGTGCCCCGCCCGGTTCACTGGGCTGTTGGCTTACCAAGCACTTGCCCGCTGCTCTCGCCGCCCGCTTGGCGGGCGGAGCGCTCGTTATCTTGACTTTACTCCAATTTTAAACACAATTTTTTATGTGACATCCTATGTGGAAAGACTCCACATGGAGCGTGTGATACATACAAAACTAGAGCGTGAGACACCTTAAGAAATCAATTTTTATTTACCTTTAAAGACATCTCTTCTTCTGTATTTTCACTCAACACCATTTCAGACAAATTTGAGTTTTTCTCGTCTTTTTATCGATTTTTTCTCTTCAAATTTCTTCTCTTTTATTTTTCCCTTAAATTTACTCATCTCTTTTTTTGTGTTGATTGTATTGTATTTTTGTTTGTTTGATTTTTTTGGTCTTCACTATGACGACTTGATGTAGTCAATCTAATCTCAACAAAAGTATTTAGCTAACAATTTTGGCTTGTAAATCTCAATTCCAACAATTTCCTTCACTAAATCCTTAAGCCCACAACTCCAAAGATTCTCATTCTCAAGTTCCTCCACCCCCACTCCCTCAAATCAACTGCATTCGACACTCCGATTACCCAATCATTCAATAATTTCGTCACATCATTCTCAACCCCAACACAAACAAATCTGTAATCTTCATTATTCAGGAAGTTACGATGTTTCTAGGGGATATTGGGGGCGTGAATGATTTGGTAAATCAAACAAGATTTTCTAACTTCGGAGTTGGAGTGTTGCGACCGGGTTTTGACCCGCAATCGGGTTCAAGGTAGGCACCATTTAATATAAATTTTGATGATTAAGCGGTGGAGGCGGGATTGGTTAAAGAATTCGGTTCTGTTTATACATGAACAGGCAATGGCTGGATCACCAAATAATACACACAAAATCGAGATTTTGAAAAAATAAACATGGCAAACGAAAAGAACTTTGAGGAAAATTTATTTGCAGCAAAAAGAATGAACTTTGAGAAATTATTTAGGGGTGGAACAGTATGTTGGGGTGTTAAGAAGAAGAACAAGGAATATGGTAGGTGAATTTGGTTGGGGTGGGGGAAGCAATTGGAGT
>NC_028647.1:41278068-41288136 GCF_001406875.1 Solanum pennellii
GGGGCAGCGATGAGTTTGAAGAAGATGACTCCCATTTTTTTGTTGTTTTCATTTATTTATCTTTTAAATTTTAATGTTCTTTCAATATCATACATGAATTAATTTTATTTTTGGCCAACATGTACGTGTTTGTGCAATATGCACCATACAACAATAAAAGTGTTTAAAATGTTGGTTTTGGATGGGTTTGAATGGGTTCAGGGATCCAGATGACAAAATGGTAAGTAAGAGTGTCTAGAATAGAATTCTATACAAGTATATAAGGGTACACATACCATTCCGCCTAAAAAAATTAAGCTTCAACTAGAGAAAAAGTGGATTGATTTTGTTGTAATAAACACTTTATTTTGAAAAATTATTTTTTTTAATTTTCATTAATTATGATAGCACATATATTATTGGTAGAATACAGATTCATGGAATAATATTGACCATCTCAATACCATCAACATTAATTATGTTAAAACTTGTGATAACCATATATATTCATAAACTAAGGTCTCAGCAAGATAAAGGGTCTAAATCTTATCGAGTGAGATGAAATTGAACGTCATAAATTGTCACAATCCAACTAACTGATTCGTGTGGAAACCTAACCTGGCACCAAGATAGGAGAACCCTAACCCCCAAACAGGGACATTAACTATGGAAGTGAAAAAAAAAAAAAACTATGGAAGTGAACAAACTAAAAGTAACACGCTATTTACATATAACAAACCATTAATTTTACTTTAAAACATGACACCTTTAATAAGAATTACATTGAACGTCAAAATAGTTACATGAGCTTCTAAGAAAGTACAAATTTATGAGAAAAAATACAACACAACTCCCACCATAAGGAGTTGTCAGGGATTGCGATCCTCTTCTCCTATGAAACATTGGTGAATCCTGCAACCACACTCTGTCAAGTGACAAAATAAGAGTAATATCAATAACATGCATTACTAGGCATCATCAGTAGATCCAAATAATCAAGAAAATATGAAACTTGGAGAAAAAAATTAGAATTTTGACCCTCTCAATCACCACTATAACCCACCTAGAATTACCTTGGAATTTATATGCCCTATCATAAATTACCCACTTCCTTTAGTTGCCAACTCCACCATCTATGTCATCCCACCCTCATATTAGATCATAACCTATCCCCTCTATCATATAGAGATGTAACTAATATTAGGTCACTATACACTCCGTTAAAGAAACTACTATTCTCCCGCAAACTCTCATGCATACACCTTGACCCTTAACCAATTTACCAAGCAGATAACATATAATTTTAATCACTGTCAAATGCATAGCCTTGACTCCAAGGCCCCACTCAAACTTAACATTTAAAGTTCACATGGTCCACAACATGACCACACTATTTAGTATGCACTCCTAGCCTACACAAGAACCACCCTAGCATTTAAATACACCATACTGGACTATCACATTCGGGTTTAACCCATAGACGTAACTGGTGTTGTCGTCCTTTTTAAGGACTATGACTAGCCTCTTAGTTCATGTCGCTACATTCATAGGTTGAAAAATGCGGAAAAATTTAAAACTTTTACTTTCTCTACTCGGAGGTTTACATAGACCTCTACATACACATATTATATATTCATATCGAGTATACATAGACCCTTCATATAGGAAGGTTACATAGCCTTCTACTTTTATTGCACATATATATAAAAATATATAAATAGTCTAAGTGATTGTCTCATCTCATAACATCTAAAGAATGTCACAATATGGGCATATCCCTTACATCAATTCAACAAGACCATGTATAGGTCATACGAAAGTACAATATTCAAATAACAAGGAAAGGAATGATAGAGTCAATAAGCTCATAACAAAGTCCAAAGTTAGAAGATGGCATTGCCCTCGAAAGTTGAGGACCTACCCTACTTGGATGAAATGAAGAATCCAAGCCTTCAACGATATCGCCTTCCAAACTCTTCAACGATCGGAACCTAAAATGTTTGGGACAAGGGAAGAAAATGGGATTATTACTCCACATGTACAAGTATGAGATCTTATGCACATACACAAGCAAAACATGCTAAAAAGGGACTTTTATCAAAACATGCTATTTTACCCCCTTTTTGGGCTTAATGCAAAGTCAAGTAAATCATACTAATCAACCAAACATGCTTACTATCCCAACAAGTAACACTTATCCCAACACACTTAGAATCATGAGTTACTACAACCCTAACATCAAGGAATAATATCAGAAAAATGAATAAGAGTTAAACATATCATAATAAGAAAGACAACTACTCACAAGTTCTTATTAAGTCAACAAGTGCAATGACCAAGCAAATCCCCATAACCTTACTCAATCAAGTGTCATTAACAAGAAAACATGACCAATGTCCAACTTTACATATTATTGTATTTAGGCTTACATTCCATCTTATATTATCATTATAAACCAAGGCATATTTATAAATGAACTAATCAATATATATAGTATCAACAATATGACATGGTCATCATATATATACATCATAAATTATCATAGCATAAACATATAAGAACATCCTCCTTAGACTCCCCTCAAGACTTACTAGTGCAATGTCTAATTAGAGTCCCATACCCCTACCTAGATTAAGCTAGACCCCTAGGTTATCCAAGTTAGAGTTCAAGTCCTTTAATTCATTTTATCTTTTGGGAACATCTTGACCTAACCGACATAGACCACATGAGCTAGTGTGGATTTCGGTGTCATAAAACCCTACACCGAAAGAAGGCTTACTACTTGCCAAGGTAGAACCAAAATATAAAACATAGCAACTACGTGAATCCACTAGCTAGTATTCCTATGGGGGAAATATAGTTCAAACTAGGAGATTTAGTTGGGACCCAGTTTATGCGCCATGCATTATGATCTTCAATCTCAATAATAATGTAGTGCTCCTACCTTCCCTATGTGGCAATGGACACTCATCTATCTAGTTCACTCGATACTAAGCTAGAGTCCCTTTTTGAAATGTCTTTAAGCCTCTAATTATCAATCATAACTTAATTTAGGCCATAGGGTCTACCCCTTGTATAATCATCATCATCATCAATATCTCAATAAGAATTGTATGAGTTTAAGTCCTTGCATCACAATTCATATAAGTGAGGTTAACGCTTTGACATTTCATAACATTTTAAGCACATTGATAGTTTTCACCATCCTTATAGCACATACACCTTAATCAGCCTCACAACATAATCAGGGCATTTCAATTCAACATCATACCACCCTATAATCCTAATATAAGGCATACTCCCATATAACAATTAATCACAATTGGAAGTAAAAATAGAGATTCTAAGACTTACCAAGTCTTCCTCATAGTCTATCCTCAAGGTCTTACCATCAACCCATAACTCAACCCAACTTGGGGAGTAACATCATAGCACAATTATAATTAATAGAATAACAAGGCCAATTGCATATCTATAACACAATTTCATCTTTAGATCACAACTTGAGACAAGATACATAGGCTAATTTCACATTATAATTCATAATAATTTCACATTATAATTCATAAGTCATCTTAATTCAACCATAATAACACAATAGGATAGTAATCTAATTAACAACCAACTCAATTGAATGATCAACATTCAACATAAGTCAAGATCACTACCTATGGTTAGGGATAGAGGATCATGTTCTTCAATTTGACCAAACCATCAACAATTATCATAAACAAGTTGAATGACATGTAAATCTACTCAATATAACCCTAAGAATTCACTAAAAACTCAATCCATAACTTCAATTTCGTAATTGAATGAAACCCATAAGAAAGCTCAACTTTTTGAAATCCATTTTGAAGGAACCCTTTGAGGAAAGGATCTTAAAGGTGAATATAACCCATACCTTAATGTTTCTCAACAATTTGATGAAGAATCCACCCTTTTCCATCCCCCTAACCCTAGTTCTTGCTAGCCTTCAATGGTGGGTTCTTGTAAAGAGAGAAATAAGAGAGAAGGAAGAGAGTTTATTTTGAGAGTTGGCTTTAGGTTAATGAGGGTTAAGGGTATTTATAGAGGGGATTAATTAACTTAATTAGTTTCCATTAAATCACTTACTAACCCCTAAACCATTTAATTAATTTTAATGAAATTATTAAAATCCATCAGTGAAATTCGACCCTCACCGATGAGACCCCATCGACGGTCGGTCGGTGGGTCAACGGACACTCCCCCTTCGTCCTTCACTTCCGTCATATCTATCAGAGACTTTGCAGGCGAGGCTTCCTCCAACTTTTATAAGTATGGGATGACGGTGGCCTCGACACCCCGTCGAGCCAATGACGCCCCATCATGCCTTTCCGTCGAGTGTAACAGTAGCTAGGCAAACAAAGGCCTTCAAAAATATTTCTAAGTGAGGGACAACGGTGGCCTTCGACGCCCCGTCGATCCACTTACGGACCATCGTCTGCCCCGTCGATGTACATTGCTTGTCAGTGCTGTATCAAACTGCAAGGGTTCTCCTCAAGGGCCCTTGGTTGGTCCTTGGGGAGTCGTACCCAGACGTTCCAATCATGAAACAACTCAAACACCCATTAGATACCTTTCCACCCATTTTCATACATTTTCGACTCCTAAAAGTTAGTAAAAAGGCTAAGGCACACTAACATCTCTCTCCTCGCCAAGAGCTCCCTGGCGACGACAGAGGAAGCAACCCGTCTGCTGTGGCGGGGCGGCTTTTTTCTTTCACAATAATACCTGGACGATTATCCCTACCTTCGATAGCTTACGAGTTTACGTCCATCCCTGGTCGGGTACAGTTTCCTTTCGATTTCTCTCTTGTAGCCGTTACCCAAATTTGCTCAAGTGTGTCCACACTCCCAAACTTACTTGACGAGGAATCCTTTCTCGCGAACAAACACAACCCCTACACACACCTAGGAGCACCCCCTCCTGCATATCCATACAAGACCCGAGTAGGTGGGTCGAGGTCCTACGAGGTACACTACTCGGAGTACCCTCCCAAAATGAAACAGATGTATCTGTCAGGTTCGGTTCTTCTTAGTTGGGTTGGGCGATTTCGACCAGAAATGCTATGCTTACACACAAGACTATCCCTCTTCCCGAAAGCTTCGCGGGGACTACTTTAGGACGACGGACGACCGCCCGTAGGGGGTTTACTGCACAAGGCCCCTGCAGAGGAAAGGCTTTATCCCAGCGAATAGAAGATACTCAGCTCCGCACAACATAGGGATTAGCACACTTTCGGGAAGAACATAGAATAGTAGAAGATCCAGCATGCAGAACACGGCGATCATTATAAATTCACGAATTAGAAATGCTGTAATATACTCTTTCCCATAACTTCTCATACCAGACCAACCCACTAAAATGCAAATAGGGATCAGAAATGTGGTCAATATCACGAAGAATAAAGAGATACCGTCTATACCCAAATAAAAATTGATGTTTTCATAAGGAAGCCATCGAAGGCTTTCCACAAATTGAGATTTGGCCGTAGAAGGATCGAATTGTATCCGAAGAACAGGGGGATACAAAAAAGTAATAAGAGAGGCGCACAGACCAATTAATCGTATCGGTCGTATTCTTGAATTTGGAATGAAAAGAGGAGTAATGCTTCCTAGCACGGGAAAAAGAATAAGACCACTTAGATTAGAATAGCATTCACAGAAATGTTCTAACATAGAGTAGAATAGAACATGGTAGAGATTCTTTGACAACAGTAAAAAGATAGGCGCCTAATTCCAATACAATAGGGGTCTATCAGTGCAAGTCAGCTGAACACCGTGATTGATGAGTGGGTAGGTGGGTTAGGTGCACCTCTCGCCCAGTGGGAAGTAACGAGGCTAGTCTCCTCCCCTTTCCCCCTGTACGTGTGTGGGCCACCCTTCTGAAAGGCAAAAAAGCGGGAGAACCCACTTAGACCCAATAGCGGGCAGCACGAAGCACCGTAAGATAGGGCACGCTATGCTGCGTGCCATCCCGCTCGACCTGGCCCAAATACCTATTTAAGGTATTCTCAGAGAGAGCCGCCCCACCCCTAGTAGGGTGGTTAAAGAGGAGGTTGCGGATTTCTGACCTCCGAGCCAGAACTATCTGGGGGGGAAACCCATCCCCCACCAATGCGGACTTGACCCTCTTTTCCAAGAGGAACTGCTTCTCCAAGATACCCAAAAAGAGTGGGAGGTGCCTGGGCTCGTTCCTCCTGATAAAATAGAAGGACAGCCGGTGTTGAAGCTCCGCTCTCCTTTGGATATCAGGAAGGAGAGGGCGTTCTAATTCTAGAACCAAAACAGCGCGGGCAATGGGCGCAACCTCGGGCTCGGGAATATGCGGTTGTGCTTCTCTCCCAGGAGGGTAAAAAGGGCCAGACGGGAACCCCTTCTCGCGTCGCACGCGGTCAGAAAGACTTCAAGAGCCCCGCCCGACTAATAATTCAGAAATAGGAGAGGGAGAAGAACGAATACCAAAAGATATTTTATACTCTTTTTTTGACTCCTCTAATAGAAAGGGTAGAAAAAAGGAAAAATAATAATACACTACATAAGAAAAAGCTGGAATTCGATCTTGGAAATAATCGACTCAAGCTCGTCATACCCTTTTTGCGACTCGACTCAAGCTCATCATAGCCCTTTTTGTGACTCGACTCAAGATCGTCATACATAATTCGATTTCCTCTTCTCCGTGTTCTATTGATCAGAAGCATCCAGCAGCGCCTCGCCGGTTTAGAATTCGAACACAAAATGGCCATACTTAAGCAATTCTTCTTATTCTTCTTCTTTCTTAGTTGAAGTTCCCCTTCTCCGGTAGCTAGTTCAATGGTTTCTAAGCTGGACGACTGGTATTCTCTAGATGGACGGTAAATCCAGGTATGCTGCTGGCCCTTAGAAGGACCAAGGGAATCCTGGTCTTCTCTCTTAACGAATTTCCCCTTTGCTACTCCCTTTCGCTACCTGGAGCCAGGTTTTTTCTTATTATAGATAACGTATGCACAGGTGATCTATCTAATTAATGGACTAGCTTCACTAAGACTCATTCGATCTTCTATAACGACTTTCGGACCATTCCATTCATTGTCTTCTTCTCAACCTCTCCTCGGTCACTGAACTGGGTTACTGATCTCCACCTTCTTGGAATTCCATTTCAGAAAGTCAGGTCGAAGGCAAATGGATTCCCTTGCTTGGGCAATAAAAAAGTCTATGATTCTCATCTTGAAAAAAGAGTTTAAAGCAAAGGTTCATATATCATAAGTAACCGGTTACAAACGGCATATAGTCGGCAAAAGTCTTATGCCGATAATAGGAGAAGGGATTTGGAGTTTGAAGAAGGTGATAAGGTGTATTTAAAAATTTCACCAATGAAAGGGGTGGTTAGGTTTGGAAAGAAATGGAAATTGAGTCATCGTTATGTGGGACCCTATGAGATCTTTCAAAGGGTTGGTAAGGTTGACTATGAATTGAAACTTCCTAATAAATTGGTTTCGGTTCATCCGGTTTTCCATGTTTCTATGTTGAAAAAGTGTATCGGTGATCCCGAGTCCATTCTTTCTATTGTGGGTCTTGGTGTCAAGGATAACCTCTCTCATGAGGAAGTACCGATTCAAATTCTTGATAGGCAAATCAAGAAGTAGAGGAATAAAGAGGTGGTTTCCGTAAAAGTGTTATGGAAAAATCAATTAGTTGAGGGTGCTACATGGGAGGCCGAGGCCGATATGAAATCCCTTTATGCTCATCTTTTTGAGAATTAAGATTGGCCATTTTTTTAATTATATAATTATGACAAAAATTTGTGTTTGTTGATTTTTGGGTGAAGTGTTGCAAAATTGACTTTTTTTGAAAAAAAAATCATAGTAAGTTTTACAGTATAGTCACTGTAGTATTGCTTAAAAAACTTGAAATTTTGCTTTTTTCTTGCTTTGAGTTATGTTGTGCATTTTGATATGGTAAGTCTTCACGAAATGATAGGTAGCATGTTGTTAAGGTTGAACTTTGTGCTAATTGACTCAAATGATGTATGTTGAGCTCATAAGTGTTGTGAGAAGGAAATGCCTCATGATGAAGTGTTGTGAGTCGTAGGTGTGTTAATATGAGTTTTGATATTTCCTTTTTTGAAGTGATATGATTTATGTTAAATTGATATTGTTGATTGGTTGGGTTGCTAGAACATTAGGTCTACTAATTCATGATCATTTAGAAATTAAGTCAACATACATTCGTTATTCTGGAAGAGGATGCTCTACCCTACTAATGTAAGATACACATTCACCTTTACATTCATTTATACAATAATAGGGTGCCTAAGACTGCCAATTAAAGATATTCAACATTCGCATTATAGATCCTTTCACATTCCATCATCATCATTTCTTCATGAGTGTTAAGTGAGAATATACTTTCAATCACAACACATTGACATCCTATGCAAGTTGATCATTCTATCATTGGGACCACACACACACACACACACACACACACACACACACACACACACACATATATATATATATATATATATATATATATATATTCTTCAATACATGATCACCTAAATTTCAATTAATTCACATTCACATAACTAGAAAATAAGCACATCCACCTTTCAAGTGGATTAACATCAATTCACAATTCTAATTCAACATAAGGTTGATCATAATTTGCCTTCAAGTCCTTAGGTATCAACTCAAAAAAAAATCCAATACATAAATACATTAATAATTCACTGAGATTTGTCATAGAAAATAATACAATTCAATCATCTATAGACATAATTCTTCAACATTCATTCATGTTCAATAACCCACATTATAAGGCACAATTTAGAAAATTAAGGGAATTCATGGGTCCATAAAGTTTTCCATCATAAATCATCAACCAAACACAAACTCAATCATACAATTCCGTTAGAAACACTTTGAATCATTTGATTAAAGAACCCATGAGATTGAGTAAAAATTGGGGTTTTTTCTTAAACTATGAAAATTTCAAATTTACTCTATGGGGGAAGCATAACCCTGTATGAAGGATCACCATACATTATTAGATGAAATCCCAAGAAATTTTTAGAATAAACACATTGAAATCCCCAACCCTAGCATCAACTTGACCTTGATCTCAGATGGAGTTATTGAGAGAAGATATTTTGGGTTTGAGGGTTTTTAATTGAGAAATGAAGTCTAAACGAGGGTTTTAATATTTTCATACTTTTAAAATACCTTAAAATAACCTTCTACACATTAATAGGTACTTGGGGTGAATTTACCAATTGACCCCCACATAGGCCTAGTCTAGACAGCACGCATGTGCCATCTACGATACTCCATCCACGAACCATGGATGGGTTCAGGGGTCGACTATTGATATACCGTGGTTTCACGGTATAATTAATAGTTTTTTCTTAAGTTTAGTGTGTCCGAAAGCCTTTTTGTGATAATTTTTATATAAGTTTCTCTTTGTTTTGCAGGAAATCTGTCCAAAGACGAATGCGGAGATTTTGAGCGAAAAAATGCAGAAGAGACCACCTACGGAGCTTGTGACGGTCCGTCGCGCCTGTGACGGTCCGTAGGTGGCAGCGTAGTGAAGCTGCTGAAGGAAGATGGGGAAGTCTGACCAAGTGTGGGGTTACGAAGCCTGTGACGGTCCGTCCTGTCTATGACGGTTCGTCCTGCAGTTCGTCATGGAGTTCAGAGAAGTAATCCCAGTACCCAGATTCCAAGAGTTGAAGTGTTTTGAAACAAAGGCCCTCGACGGACCGTTGTGCCTATGACGGTCCGTCATACTTGCCGTCGAGGGTGGTGAAGAGAGCAGCAGAAAAAATTGCACAAATATGGGACGACGGAGTCCATGACGGTCCGTCGACCCAGCCGCGTTTTGGCAGATTTCCAGCAAATAGAGTCCTTGTTTAATTAGGTTTTTATTTTTTATAAATAGTTCAACAAACCTCCTTTTTTTGAGGTTGGACTCTGTATTATTGGACCCCGTATTGTTAGACTCTTAGATTGTTAAACTCCGTATTAGTAAACATTGTATTGTGAGATTCTTGATAATCATTAGACTTTTTGTGAGATTATTGATT
>NC_028647.1:41289697-41293270 GCF_001406875.1 Solanum pennellii
TATGCAGTAAATGAACAGATGGGGGGTTTCCGACCAAGCGCCCAAGGCTCAAATTAGGATAATTGGCGTCAAGATCAAGGGAACCAAGGTCGGAACTATGGTAACTACAATCGTGAGGGTCATTATAGCCGAGATGGAAACTACAACCGCGACAACAACTTTAACAGGGGTAACTATGCTAATAGAAACGACAGGAATGGGCCCTATGTCCCTCCTCAAAATCGTGAAGTTACTTCTAGGGATGGTGGAGATAGTATGGTGCGAGTTGAGGATATGTTGCACAAAATGATGAGGAGGTTCGATGCTAGTGATGAGCACATTAAAGAGTTAAGGGGTGATTTAGCGGGTATTGGGCAAAAAGTTGATACACATGCAATATCGATTAAGCAACTTGAGTTACAATTGGCCCAATTATCTGCAACTGTGAACATACGGCAACCGGGCACTCTTCCTAGCAACACTGTCCAAAATCCAATGAATGATGCGCACTGTATGGCAATCACTACTCGTGGTGGTAAGCAAACCATTGACCCACCTATGCCATCTACTGAGGAAAATGTGAGAAAGGATAATGATAATGTGGTAAAGGGCAGTGGTGAAGCAGAGGACTATAATGGAAAAGATGCAGAAGTACCTATGAAGGTAATTCCCATGCCTAGGCCACCACTACCCTTCCCTCAGATATTAGTGAAAAAGACCGAGGATGGTAAATACCAGCGTTTCATAACAATGCTGAAGCAGCTTTCTATCAATGTCCCTTTGGTAGAAGCTCTAGAACAAATGCCCGGTTATGCCAAATTTATGAAAGATCTAGTCACCAAGGAAAGATCGGTCACTTTCGAGGATGATGATAGATTGCAGGATTGTAGTGCTATTGCTACAAGATCCCTCGTACAAAACAAAGAAGATTTTGGTGCGTTCACTATTCCTTGTACAGTTGGGTCATTACATTTTGCGAAAGCATTATGTGATCTGGGGGCAAGTATAAATCTCATGCCCCTCTCAATTTACAAGAAGCTGGGTTTGGGGGATCCAAAAACCACTGCGATGCGGCTACTGATGGCTGATCGGACAGTGAAACGGCCTATAGGGATACTCCATGAAGTGCTAGTAAAAGTGGAGTCATTCATCTTTCCGGCTGATTTTGTTATTCTTGATTGTGAGGTCGATTTTGAAGTGCCTATTATTCTTGGGAGGCCATTCCTTGCTACAGGTAGAGCCTTAGTTGATATGGAGAAGGGACAGATGACATTTCAGTTGAATAATGAAGAAGCGACCTTCAACATTTGTAGGAACATGAGGCAAAGTGGTGAGCTCCAATCGGTATCTTCCATATCCCACAAAGAAAAGATGAAGAAGGAGAATGAAGAAAAAAGTGCAAAACAAGAGTTTATGGTTGGGGATTTGGTGCTTGTAGACAGTTCTGGCGTGCCTTGTCATCCGGGCAAGCTCAAGTCCAAATGGACTGGCCCTTACTTTACATGGAGCAGTTGAGTTAAAAGCCAAGGAGGGAGTGCGGTTTAAGATGAATAGAGATAGAATAAAACTCTATTTTGGGCATAAAGCATCGGGGAATAAAGTAATAGAGGCAAACCATCTTGATGAAGGCTGAGTAATCAAGTGTCCCCAGTCGTGCCGCGACATTAAATCAGGCGCTTGTTGGGAGGCAACCCAATACTTATAGTCTTTTTAGTAATGGTAGCATTTTTCTACTAATGGGTTTTTAAATTTGCAGGCACATCACCAGGAAATTCTGCAGAAAACTACTCTGCAGCAGTCACTGACGGATATATCGACGGACCGTTTCGCCTACGACGGACCGTCGTATGCCTCCGTCGTACCAGGTACGTTTTTTTCTGTTAGTTTCAAACTAGGGCACACACGACGGAACCAACGACGGGTCGTCACAACTGCGACGGACCGTCGTCGGGGAATCGTCGCCTGATTAATGAGTCATACCCGACCCGACCCGGCTGGAGTCTTTCTCAAAATTAGACCGTTTAAACCCCCCAACCCTTCATTTCACCCCATTCATTCATTATTCCTCCCACTTCCCTCTCTTTTAAACTTCCATATTCTCCCCCTCGATCATTGTTCCCCAAAAATTCTCCAAAGCCCTAAAAGTGTTAATCTACTAGTCGGAGTTGCTACTGTGGGTGTTTACCTAGCCACCGAGTACTT
Organism: Solanum pennellii; assembly: GCF_001406875.1. Lineage (NCBI taxonomy): Eukaryota > Viridiplantae > Streptophyta > Magnoliopsida > Solanales > Solanaceae > Solanum > Solanum pennellii. Next base: position 41,291,879 of record NC_028647.1, read on the forward strand.
GTCCAGTTGTTTTCTCCATTTCTAAGGTATGTGTCTCGAATTTATACTCATTTATCTTGAATTTTTGTTTATTAGTTAGTATTAGCTTAGTTCTTCGTCGTATGTTGTTTCCTTTATATGATTATGTCTAAACCTAGGTTCAAAATGTTCGAATTTGCCATGTTGACAACCCTAGACATAGGTGCTTTTGCATTGCTAGTTTCCTAGGTAGTTGGGATAGACAAATATAGGTCCAAAACACTACAAGACCATGTGGGTTCATCGGGGATGCATAGGGTACCCCCAGTTCTGTCACTGTTATTCAGAACGAGACCCCGATGACGGACCGTCGTACCCACGACGGACCGTCGTAGGGTCCGTTCCAAAAGCCCTAGCACCCTGTCCCAACGGACACATGTGACGGACCGTCGTCTTCACGACGGTCCGTCCTGCACAACCGTTCCGGTTGTCAGAGACCCTGTTTCTAAGGGTCTCTCATTTTTTCCCAAGTGTTTCCCAACGGACACATGTGACGGACCGTCGTCTTCACGACGGTCCGTCCTGCACAACCGTTCTGGTTGTCAGAGACCCTGTTTCTAAGGGTCTCTCACTTTTTCTAAGTGTCCTTCAACGGACACATGTGACGGACCGTCATACCCACGACGGTCCGTCCTGCACGACCGTCATGATGGTCAGAGACCCCTCTGCTAAGGGTCTCCATATTTTTTTAAGTGTCCTACGACGGACACCTACGACGGACCGTCGTACCTGTGACGGTCCGTCCTGCATATACCGTCATGCTAGTCAGAGACTCTCCTTCAGGGTTCTTTATGTATACATCGACTAAGTAAAACACGACGGACCTCATGACGGTCCGTCATAGCCACGACGAGCCGTCATCTGGCCCGTCGTGTGATACAGTTTCAATATCAATGACACACTATTTTCAATGTTTTATTTCGTATGGTTTTGCCTGTCTTGTTTGCCACTACTCATACTAATATCAATCCTTTACAGGTACTATCTACTATGGCACCCAAGCAAGACAGCATCTACGCACGCGGGCGATCGAAGTCTGTCGCCCCGTCTACCCGCATGGTCATCGGCTCTCATTATGAGCGTGACCCTGAGTACGTGCCCCCAGGCACTTCCGCCCCTTCCCGTGCTGCGCGTGNAATGATTATTCAGAACGAGACCCCGATGACGGACCGTCGTACCCACGACGGACTGTCGTAGGGTCTGTTCCAAAAGCCCTAGCACCCTGTCCCAACGGACACATGTGATGGACCGTCGTCTTCACAACGGTCCGTCCTGCACAACCGTTCCGGTTTTCAGAGGCCCTATTTCTAAGGGTCTCTCATTTTTTTCCCAAGTGTTTCCCAACGGACACATGCGACGGACCGTCGTCTTCAC
>NC_028647.1:41293449-41296602 GCF_001406875.1 Solanum pennellii
CATCGCTTGGAGTGGACAGCACGTCCGTTGGGACGATACAGTGAAGAAATGGTCCGGGAGTTCTACGCATCCTACGTAGCGACTCTCCGATCACAGATCGATAGGNATATACCGTCATGCTACTCAGAGACTCTCCTTCAGGGTTCTTTATATATACATAGACTAAGTAAAACACGACGGACCTCATGACGGTCCGTCATAGCCANCTAAACAGGCCCCACTGGAGCAGGTCCGAGTCTGGGGCGTACAGGTTGACATTTCCTTGCCAGCCATCCGCCGGTTTCTATACTGCGAGAGTATTGATGCTTCTCAGACCCCCATCACTGCGGAGTTCGACTACCACTGGCAGATAGTTAAGGATGGCCAGTTCTTGCGCGAGCCGGCACTGAGAGAGACCACCAAGAGGTGGATGGCCCTGCACCTGTCAGTAGATGGAGAGGGTGACGATTGGGTGACTGAGCCGAAGGGGGCCATCAAGAAGGCCAACCTCACATTCACAGCAAAGTTCTTGTGGCTGCTTGTCCGTCACTGCCTCTCCCCCACAGCTGCTGACAACATCGTTACCTGGGATCGAGCAGTGTTGATGGCGGCGATGATAGCCGTATTCGAGGTAGACTTCGCATGGCTTCTCCTGGAAGTCATGCACGAGAAGGTATTCAAGGTCACTACCACCTACCCCTTCCCGTGCTTGATCTTTGCCCTTTGCAGGTCCGCAGGTGTGCCCATATGGCACGTAGATTAGCTGAAGACCCCGCAGGGCACCGTTGACGTCGGCCTCATCAGAGATGAGGCCAATGAGTTGGCCCCACGCAGAGGGCCCCATCCAGAGCTGCCCCCACTTGCTGATGATCTTGCTGATACGGTAGCCCAGGCCCGCACAGCTACACAGGCGTCCAGTGACACTACCCCGGTCGAGTCTATCCCGGGTAGTAGCACAGCCTCGAGCTCCTCTCGCACAGCCCCTCTACCTACACTGGTCACGCTTGCAAGGGTCCAAAAACTAGAGGCACAAATGGCCACTCTTCTGCATCATATCCAACCGTGGATGCAGAAGTCGATTACTGAGTCCGAAGAGCGCCTAGAGAGGAAAATGGTGCAGTTTACAGAGCGGAAGATCGCTGAGGTTAACCAGCGCCTGGACGCCTTCGAGTTGAGAGTGCTAGCCCGACCAGCCCCTCCGGTGGATGTGTCGACTCTTCAGGCTGCAGTCGACAGTCTTCGTGCAGACATCGACACGATCTTAGAGGCTAGGGTGCCGGAGTCTGAGGCCCCTTCTGTCGAGCCTGCTGAGGACACCGTGTTGGCGGCCCTTTTTGCTACTTCAGAAATTCCACCACCTCCCCCTTGAGAGAGTGCCAAGAGGCGTAGGGGTCGAGCAGAGGACGAGGCGTGAGCAAGGAAGAAGGAGCGCCGAGAGATGGAGGCTGCGCGGAGAGCCTCACTAGCTGAGGAGGCGGTGCACCAGATGAGAGCGTCAGAGTTAGCGGCTGGGGCGTCTAGCTCCCGCACTGTAGATATAGCTGGAGGCACTACTGATGGTGCGGTTGTTGCTGAGGACACCACTGAGGGTGTCCAGATTGCAGAGGACGTGGGTTCCGGGGAACCGGACCCACCATCTTGCTGATCGACGGCGCTTTGCGCCACAGGTTTGCTTCACCTACCACTCTAGTATTTAGATTTTTATGCATTGGGGACAATTGCATGCTTTTTTGTTGGGGGTGGGGTAAATGGATAGTGAGTGTTAGGGTGAAGTCTGAGTAGCCCAATTCACTATCCTCTTTTGGGGTTTTCTTGCCTGTGTTCTTTTTCCCCAAAAGACTGATTACTTTTTCTGTTGAACCGGCATGTTTATATCTTTTGTACATAGTTTAATTCTGGAGCATGATGGCTAAAATGATATCCTGATAAACTGGAAAATAATGCATGACTAGGCATAGTAACTGATAATTGTGTGGCTCTAAGCATGAAATAGAGTTACACCATTGCATTACCCTAAGTCTTAAATTCGAACTAGGTGTCTGACAATCTGGTATAGTGATGAGATGTCAAGTGAGTGTGAGGAAAATTTGAATAGTCCACTATTGGTACTGAGCTAGAACTTGCCTGGTTAGTCCTGCTAAAAGTAAGCTGTAATAGACAATTAGGAAAGGATCATAGGCCCTTATTCAATATAGCCCATTTCTAGCCTAAATACAAGAAACCAAATGAAACTTATCCTTCTTTGATCCAAATAATCTGAGCTTAAAATTAGACCTTTCTTTTTCACCCCAACTGNTTTTATATAAGTTTCTCTTTGTTTTGCAGGAAATCTTTCCAAAGAAGAATGCGGAGATTTTGAGCGAAAAAATGCAGAAGAGACCACCTACGGAGCTTGTGACGGTCCGTCGCGCCTGTGACGGTCCGTAGGTGGCAGCGTAGTGAAGCTGCTGAAGGAAGATGGGGAAGTCTGACAAAGTGTGGGGTTACGAAGCTTGTGACGGTCCGTCGTGTCTATGACGGTCCGTCCTGCAGTTCGTCATGGAGTTCAGAGAAGTAATCCCAGTACCCAGATTCCAAGAGTTGAAGTGTTTTGAAACAAAGGCCCTCGACGGACCGTTGTTCCTATGACGGTCAGTCATACTTGCCGTCGAGGGTGGTGAAGAGAGCAGCAAAAGAAATTGCACAAGTATGGGACGACGGAGTCCATGACGGTCCGTCGTGACCACGACGATCCGTCGTGAGGTCCGTCGACCCAGCCGCGTTTGGGCAGATTTCCAGCAAATAGAGTCCTTGTTTAATTAGGTTTTTATTCTTTTTAAATAGTTTGAAAAACCTCATGTTTTTGAGGTTGGACTCTGTATTATTGGACCCCGTATTGTTAGACTCTTAGATTGTTAAACTCCGTATTGGTAAACATTGTATTGTGAGATTCTTGATAACCATTAGACTTTTTGTGAGATTATTGATTCCTTTGAGATTCTTGCAAGTGATTTTTGGAGATTAATCAAGCGAACTTTCGGATTTTACTCTTTCTCATTGAAGTAAGTACATGAATTCTTATATCACATATTTGAATATTGTAATTATGACTATGGGTAACTAAACTCCATAATTAGGGTTGTGGGAACCATAGGCAAATAATGAGGTAAAACCTAACTAAAATAACAATTCTAG
>NC_028647.1:41298029-41343060 GCF_001406875.1 Solanum pennellii
ATTTAGAAATACATAACTTATCACTTTGCATGCAAGATACTAGGAAAGAATTGTTATAGTTAGAATTATCAAGTTATGAACCTGTGGGGAACACGTAAACCCTAGTTACTTTGATTAATTGATTAAAATCCAACTGCCAACGCTGGTTAAGTTCTCTTTCAAGTTCGTTATTTATTTTCACTCATTTAGAAATATAAACCCCCCTTTTTATGTTTTTACTTTCCAAGGAAGTCATTGACCAAACAATAGTAATAACAGGTTGAAGTTAAGTCTAGACTATTTTCCTCGTGGGAACGATCCCAACCTCACTAGTTGGGTTATTTACTTGACACGACCGCTTTACTTCTTATTTGAGAAGTAAGTTTGAGCGTATCAACTGTTCAATCAAGGTTTTGTTCAGAGGCCATAATTTATGGGCCTCGACCTAAAAAGTACATACACGGGTCGTGGATAGAGCTACAAGGCGTGGACCCTTCCTATATGTCACCCTCAAATTAGCAAACTTATATTTTCATTGGGGTATTGGGGTTTTGACTTTGGGTCCTCCACAAGGACCCTTAAGGTGGTTCTTGGGGAGTCGTACCTTAACTCCAAACCCCTAAAAACCTCAACCATGGCTCGAGTCGATGTAGAAAAATATAAAACCTCACATAAAACTCAAACGCACACATAGTTGGCTCTAGTTTCACTAGTTCATTTTTAAGATCGTTACAAGCACCTTATGTGTAGTGGGCACACCTCCATGATGACCCCATATGAAGACAAGTGGAAACTATCCATCACTTGTCTCATCTCATATGTATAACCGAGCATCATAAATCAGGATCCGCTTTTGATGTGTGGTTGCACCCTTTGGTAACAATTCGCTCACCAAATAACTTACAGTATAAGCATACTATGATAGTATTGTCACATATAGTGCCAATAGTTGTTCATCAGGTATCTTTTCTCGAATATGACTTTTCTTCCCCACATGTTATGCACTCTCCAACATGGACAATTGATATGTAATCTAATTTTGAGAACCTCTTCGATCCATGATCTCCATGTCAAACTCTTGCAATAGCATAATCCACCAATTGAACTGCAACTTTGCATCCTTTTGATTGTACATGTTCCTGATTGTTGTATGGTCAGTATAAACAACAACTTTACTCCCTACCAGGGAAGATCTAAATTTGTCAAAATCATAGACCGATGCTAGCATTTCTTTTTTGATAACCGTGTAGTTGGTTTGGGTTGCATCACAATTTTTCCTTCATAATAGATTGAGTGAAACACTTCTCTTTCGTTTTGCCCTAACACTTCTCCTATAGTGCGTCTCACATCAGATCAAAATGAAGATCCCAATTTTGGGGAAGTCAAGATTGGAGCTTCTTTCAACTTCTTCTTCTAGGCTTCAAAAGCTTGAATGCACTGCTTATCGAAGACGAATTTCATATCCTTTTCTAGGATACTACACTTGGGTCTTGAAGTCTTAACGAAAACTTTAATAAATTTCCTATAGAAACAAACATGACCCAAAAAATGTCTCAACACTTTGAAAGAGACTGGGGAGGTAACTTTTTTATGAATTCCTCTTTGGCACGATCAACTTCCAATCCTCGTTTTGACACCTTATGTTCCAATACAATTCCTTTCTTCACTAGGAAATGACATTTTTCCTAGTTTAGGACGCGACTAGTTTCCTCAAATCTATTGAGACCCTTGTCTAAATTCTCCAAACACCTGTCAAAATACTCCACAAAGAATGATAAATCATCTATTAATATCTCCATAAAATCTTCAATCATATCATGAAAGATGGCCATCATGCATCTTTTGAAGGTGGATGGGGCATTCCATAGCCCAAATAACATTTTTTGAAGGCATATGTCCCATACGGACAACTGAATATAGTTTTTCTTGGTCCTCTGGTGCAATCACGATTCGGTTGTATCCTATATAGTCATCTAGGAAACAACAATATTCTTATCCAGCTAAACTGTCTAGCATTTTATCGATAAAAGGAATAGAGTAGTGATCCTTTCTGGTGGATTTACTCAATTTCATGTAATCCATGCATATTCGCCCCCTATCACTGTGTAGTTTGAATCAAGTCATTATTTTCATTGGAGATTACTGCCATGCGTACTTTTTAGGTACACACTGAAGCGAGATGACCCACTTGCTGTCTAAAGTCGGGTATATAGTACCCTTATTTAGACATTTAATCACATACTTGCACACCACTTCATTCATCAATAGCTTTAATTTGCTCTGAGATTATACACTTAACTTCTGGCCCACCTCCATCAATATCATGGGCATGCATAAAGCTGATTTGATGCCATGTATGTCAGCCATATGCCAACATATCCCCTTTTCCCTCTTTCTCAATATTTTGAGAGAGGCCTCAGCATGCACTTCAGACTAAGCAGAAGAAAGGAATACAAGTAACGATTCATTAGCACCTAAAAATGCATACTTGAGATGAGAGGGGAGAGGTCTTAAATCCAACTTCAGTGCTTCCTAAATTGATGGCTTAGGAAGTGGTCCCAAGACTCTATTTAATGGTTCCACAAATATACGAAGCATACTCACGTTTGGAGCATCTAAATGCTAGCCACTCTCATGCTTCATCGTCCCCCTCAATTTCCTTCCCAATTAAAACATTCTTTAAAGGGTATCGGGCTTCAACATATTTAGATGTTGTTTCCTAATCAATGACTATAATTGCTTACAACTCCTCTTATATTTTTTGGCAACTTCATTTCCTTGTATACATCAAAGACCTTTACCTTGTCATGAAGAAATGAACCCTCGTTGTCAGTCTATCAGCTGCGACATTAATAAAAACACCACATGTTTCTACGAATTTGTATCCTAAAATAAATGGGACGTCCGGGTCATGCTCAAAATCGAAGATGACAAAGTCAACGGGGAATATCATAGTTATCACATGGACTAAGACATCCTTAATAACGCCATATGGCCTTGCTACCGAAGGGTCAACTAATTGCAACATTATGGTTTTGGACTAGGGACTTCCTATTCCTAAATTAAGAATTACATAGACGTAGGCATCAAGTTGATAATTCTGCCCAAATTGCACAACCCTCCTGCCAAAATTCACATACCAATTTTTATTTTCACAGTAAAACTCCCTGCATCTTTCAACTTAGTTGGGAGCCTATTCTATATCCTAGAATTGCACCAACTGCCACTATTGCATACTCTATCAATCTATTTTTGTTGTCCACCACATATTTGGCATAATTAGGAGTACCTGCAACACATAAATCAAATGAAATTTAACATGTAATTGTGTAAGTAATTCAATAAACTTACCAAAATATCCCTCTTCCTCCTTCTTTTTGAATTTATGTGGAAATGTAGGAGGTGGTTTTGCTTTTTGTTCCTCATCCACCCTTGGCTCACTTGTCCAAATACATCTCCCTGTTTTACTTTTTCCTTCAGAAAATTTTGTCTTTGATGTTAGTCCCTCCAATGAACTTCCACTACGAGTACTCACAACAGTTACCTGTTTTAGGTGTGGATCAATATTTCCAGACAAACCCCCTTACTGTCAAGAATTCTGGGCACTAGTGAACTGGCCAAACTGCTTCCCTAAATTCCAAGTCACTAGTTGATTGTTTCAGACATATGCTGCAAACTTAGCTTGGTAAGCCATGATTTATTCATCATGTCCTCCACAGTTAAATCAACTTGCTTGGCAATTACCATAACCTTGTTGGTTTCTATGGCTTTGTTGATTGTAATGTTGCCCACCACCTTGCGGCATGTATTGGTTCTGACCTTGGTGTTTGTTCTGATTACCACACGATGAAAAGATTTGGTGGTTCCGCCAACTTGGATTTTTGGTGTTTCCATAATTTTGGTTATTTCCTCCTCGTTGGGCATTACCTACAAAATGAACATATTATGTGTTTGCTCCACAAACCTTAGAAATGTTATCTTTACCTCCACATACTTCAGACCATGTTGGTAGTTGGTACACCATATTAACTGGAGCTTGCTGTTATGCTAGTGGCATGTTGTTGAAGTGTCTAGTAATCATATTTTGCGTTGCTGCAATTTGTGCAGTTAAGGTTGTCCCTACATCCACTTCCAACACTCGAACATTCTTTTGTAGGATCAGTATAGCTCCTCCTCCATTCCACTAGGGATTACCTTGTGATATTTTTTAAGTAATGTAAACAACTCATCATATGTCTTCTTTATAGCTTGTCAATCTGCAATAGAATTGAGTAAAATTTTTTTGTTTGGTTTCGAACCTTCAATAAATGTGTGGACCAACACTTCATTAGCTTGTTAATGATGTGGAAAACATTGAAACACGACTTAAACCTTGCCCAAGCTTGGTGCAAATTTTCTTCTCCTTTTTTCATAAGCTTAATATATCGCTTCTCAGCTTCACTGTTTTCCAGATGGAAAAACCTTATCAAGAACTTCCGAGCAAGATCATCCCGAGATGTTATGAAATTTGTGCGCTCACAGTTCAACCATATATTTTCTTCCCCAAGCAAATAAAAATGGAATAAGGTGAGCCTGACATAATCAGGGTTCACTCCAGTTGGGGTGAACGTGTCAATGATCTCAAGGAATATCTGAATATGTACTTGTGTTATCATGAAATACACCAATGAACTGTCCGATAGTGTGCAATAGTTGCATCATGTTTTGACATAATTCAAACAACCCACCAACTACAGGTTTGTGAATACTTGAAGTAACATTGGTGGTGCGTGGGATTGCAACGTCTCTCGCTGTCATTTCTGTTGCAGGTGTGTATTGATCCTCCATTTCTTCTGGGTTACATGTTCACTATCGACAATAGGAACATTTTATGTGACTCTTTTTTTCCTTCTCGAGTAACAAACAAATTTCTCCGGTTCACCTAGAGGCTCTACCAAGTCCTGGTCGTCCTGCACAGTCAAATGTTTACACAACCTGTAAATTGAATATTCAAGATCAAGTTGTCAAAACTTATACAAATAATTTCAAAAATCAAAAATCAAATGTCTGCTAATTTGAAAGTCCTTAGCACTGGTGCCAAAAACTTGTTGCAACCAAAAGCACACACAAATTTACGTGCTCACTCAAGTAGTATAGCAACATTTTCGAGCCGGATTATCTAATCCAAATGACTTCAAATAAACAAACACTAAATTATTGACACTAAAATAAATTTATTTATGCGACAGACAAATTTAGGAATTTATTTATATCAACTAAATTGAAAATTTTCAGAATTCTATTTACTACTATTAAAACAATTGAAAATGAAGGAAATCCACAATTAGGGAAATATTACAGGGTTGTACCATACACTGATTTCAAACATAATAATAACTTATTCTAGCATTCGACATGTTAACCTTATTATCAATTCACAAAATTGATTTTATGATCATGATCTCCCGACCTCTTATTGCCTACCACCATTGATAGCCTAACTACATCATTGAGTAGGGATAGACATGAAACAATAATGAAGCATTAAAATATTAGCTTGCACATTAATCAAGCCCAACATATAGTTATAATCCTATCCTATATACTAAACACTCTAAGTTTTACCCTATAATGAACAAGATTTTAACATTATGTGGTCTATCCCTCTATTCGTCTTCCGAGTTCAAGAGTGGACTATACATTTATTTTAATGTTCATCAGTCAATAAAGTAGTTAAACAAGAATGCAAACATAAATCATAAGAAACACATCTCATGCTAGAAATAAATACCATTAAGCCATTAATCGTAGATACAACCCTAGAATATGGGAATCTAGCTACTTATAGTAGGTAACATCATCAAATAATGTTCAAAGATCATAGAAGTGTTTACCAAAAAAAAGAAGTAGAAGAAAAACCCTAGGGAATGTCATCAAAATCACCCAAATCATGTTTTACCATTTTCCATTAGCTGAATAACTATCAAATAATACAACTATAGTGTGAAGTAAAGCACGTGATGCAAATCTATGGTCCAGGTCCTCACCCTCACTGAACATTTCAAATATCATGAGCCAACTCCGCGACGCGTGTCCATCACACATTCCATTAGTTTGTCAAATTAGTTTTCCGTATGCTGGATTCAGCTTTGCGTCGGAAAAATGTTCCTTCACAATGAATTATTCCAGCTTCCTATCCATTTCTCCTTAGCAATTTTGACTATTATTCTCCAACCTCATGCATGGTGTCATTTTACACTCATTTTCCTTGATTTTCACCCTGTGGCATCTAATCATATTAGTTAAAGGAAAAATTATAAATGAACTAAAATTTTTTACTATCGATAAGGAATTTGCTCTCAAGCTTAGCTAGATATATGGAATAACCTGGTTATTAAGCGCATAAATATGCCTTAGATCATAATGGAAAATGGAATTTTGACATCCTCTATTTTGATCTAAGCGAGGACCACAAAGCTTCCATTAGAGACTACCACATCCTATGTAATAGCCCCCCAAAAGACTCCCTATTTTGAAGTATTATTACCGATGGGATTTTCTCCCAAATACAAGGGACCCAATTTTTCTGGATCTTGACAGCCAAAGTCCCAAGAAAAACTAAAACCTTTTTGGCTCTTCCAACATAGAATAGTTCCTACAAGTGAACCGCTCCACCAAAAGGGCCCAATGTGAACCCACACTTCCATTGTTATAGATCCTCAAAAGAAGATATCAAACACATCTTCTTTGAGTTTCCTAATGATACTACTTTCTGGCACTACATTATTAGACATAATAAGAATATAAAGGCCATAAATGTCAACACTAGTAACTGGATCCTCTTTTTGAGCTACGTGAGGAATAAGACTTTCAACAACACCATCAATTAGGAAACCCTTTAACCATTTTTCTTATGGAATATTTGGCTTACAAGGAACTTTATTATATTTAACAAGGTAACACACTATATCGACAGCGACAAAACCATAAATAAAAGCATAGAATATCACTAAGTTGTGGTACAAAAAAAGAAATCCACTCCTAAGAAAAATACCATCCATGTTTAATGCGGACCCCCTGATAGGGTGACCTATCAACTCAACATCAATACAGTAGTAAAGAACATCTTGGTATGGGAGAAATTGGAGATTTTTTTAGAGATCATTATGGAAATTAAGTCTTAGGTTTCAGCGACTGCAACCCAAAAACAATTGTGGCCATGGTAGAATTACAAACACTAAAAATAGGACTTAAACTTAGAGTATAACACAACTTATCCCCCCTAGTCATCAACATTGACTCTTCAAACATTGTTAAATGCAGAGACAAAGATTATATATCTTACACTAACTTAATTGTAGAGTGCATGTAATTAATGCAGATGCTTGCCGCACTAGAATTGATGCACATATACTGGGAACAAAACAAAGTAGGGTTGCGGACAAGCAGGCGAAGGAAGGACTAAGGGCCTGTTTGGTTTGACTTTTTGTTTATGACTTATAAGCCAAAATCCATAAGTTATGATTTCTAACTTATGGCTTTTGACTTTTTTTTATTTTGGCTTTAAAAATAAGTGCTTATAAGAACTTTTTAATTTTACCCTAACATTTCAAAGGAATTTAAAGCTATTTTGGCTTAAAAACACCTACAATAAGTCAATCAAAATGGGCACTAAAATGAGATGTTTTTAATGCCCCGAATATCTTCTTAGCTCCACCAGCATGAGCCTATCACGAGTAAGAGGAAGATACACTAGGAAAATCGCTTGTTAGAAAGGTTCATTTTGTTAACCCTATTATGCAAGGCTGGGATGTGGCCCAACACTCTTTAATGGTGGGCCCACTTACAGGGGGTGCATACACTAAACTTATATTGTCTAAGACATCATATATATAACAACCTTTTTAACCAAAAAAGGCAATTTTTGGTTTTAGTTGAGTAAACTGAATAAAGGGGTTACTACTAATGAATAATGAATAAAATATTTTCAATAAGTATTTCTTAATCAACATCATAAATTGTTTTTTTTTTTAAATTTTTTAATTGAAGGGTTGAGGCTCCCGGGACTCATATATCAAAAGAAATTATTCAATATGGACTAAGCCTTATATGGACCATCCCAAATAAATGAATTTTTTTAATAAAAGCAAATAAAAAAACAACCAAGCAATTGTTATAAAAGAAGACAACTAGGTTAAGTGAAATTTTGAAAGTCGGCCTTCTCGAGACTTTATGATCGGCGACAATCATCCGTAGAGTTGACAAGACCAGATGGTTTCTTCGGAGGTTCACTAGTTATTTTAACTCCATGTGACTTTCTCACTCATTCAACTCTGTTATTTGTGTTCTTGACTTGCAAATATAGAGCTTGCTTATGTATGATAAGCCACTATGGAGACATTTCTTCCTTACCCCAGATTTCTTGAACTATACCTTTCTGATAGTAGATTTGTAAATCCATGAGCTGAAATTCAAGCCCTATTTTGTCCAGAAAAAATACCAAAACATATTAGTCAAGTAGAATCAAATCTTTTCTCTATTGTTTGTTTTCCATAGAATTATCCTCATAGAAGCTAATATCACACATCAAATGAGAAAATGAAGGTTCTTGATTGAACCTAATTTTCTAATATATTAATACTAAAATTAGCATATAACTAATCAATATTAGATATTAATTTGCTCTTAATTTTCTCCGTTAATAGACTAAGCCTCTAAGAGATTAATACATCACATCAAAAGGACAAATTAGAAAATAAAACAATTAGCAATTAGTAAATGTTAACCCTAAATATGAAAAAATCATATAGAAATAATTAGAACAGGAAAGAGATTCACCCCTATTTTTTCCTAAGACTATTATCATTGTAGACGTTAAATTCTCACCAGGTGGAATAGTAACTAAGCTTTTTGAAGTCACTTCAGGAAAAACTATAACAAAGACAATTAGCCTCTTTTCCAATAGAAAACTATGTGATTAAAACTCGTGACCGCAATTAATTATTTTTCTAGATGTATCATCCTCAAGAAAGGCATGTTTATTTTATCCATGTTATGTATTTTCATAGTTATTGCTGGCATATCCTAATAATTTTCCACCATGTAATTACTACAAAAAGATAACATCTTTCCTTTTCATATTTGGAGAATATTCTTCACCTTCTTGATGAGTTCATTGTAATCACTCTTTTTCTTATTTGCATGAATGATAGGAAAAACAAAATCATTGATTGGAAATTGGACATATAATAGTACATCTATCAACTAAACCTCCTAGTTGCGCACTAGTATTCTAATACATGTAGCAATAAATTTTTTCTTTGTTGATTAACTACCCTGATTGAGATTCATATCTTTCTATACCTTCATCATTATTTGAAAGAATTTTTTATGTGCAACAACAAAAATAATTATGTCATATGAATAAGCAAGGTAGTTAAGATTTGCACTCCATTTAGGAACACCATAACCAACATATTGTCTATCATCAAATAAGGAATTTAAAGCCCTAGAAAGAACTTCAGAAATGAGAATAAATAAAGCATCCCCCAGTTTTAGCCCCTGGTAGAGTGAAAGAGGACTTTAGTTTACCCATAAACTAACATAAAGTTCCAACTGTTAGCTATTGTCACATCCGGGTTTACCCCCTAGACGTAACCGTGGTCGTCGTCCTTTTGAAGTACTAAGACTAGCCTCTTAGTTTCATGTTATTACATTCATAGGTTGAAAAATGCGGAAAAAAATTAAAACATTATTATCTCTACTTGGAAGTTTACATAGACCTCTACATACACATAACATATATTCAAATCGAGTATACATAGACCCTTCATATAGGAAGGTTACATAGCCTTCTACTTTAATTGCACATACATATAAAAGAGTATGGAATAAATTCTAAATGATTGTCTCATCTCATACAATCTATACGAATATCACAATATGGGCATAGCCCTTAAATTCAACAAGACCATATGTAGGTCGTAATAAAGTACAATATTCAAATAACAAGGAAAGGAATGATAGAGTCTATAAGCTCATAAAAAAAATTTCAAAGATAGAGGATGTCATTGCCCTCAAGAGTTGCGGACCTACCGTACTTGGATGAAAGTAAGAATCCAAGCCATCAACAATGACGCCTCCCAAAACTTCTTTAACGACCAAAACCTAAAATGTTTGGGGAAAAAGGTAAGGAAATGGGGTTAGTACTCCACATGTAATAAGTATGAGATCTTATGCACATACACAAACAAAACATGCAAAAGGGGCTTTTAGTTAAATCATGTCATTTTACTCATTTAAGAATTTACGCACAACAAATAGTTAAGGAAGTCAAATGTAAATCAGCAAGCTTGAACCCATAATATCTTATACTCTATCACCAAGTAATATCATCACAAGCATGAATAAGAGTTATCACATAAATATCAATGTAAGGCAACAAATCATAAATTCCCATAGAGTCAACAAGTGCAATGACCAAGTGAAGCCCCATAACTCTACTTAATCAAGTCACCCAATAAGAACTATAATTAGTATCATACTTCATACAATATAACCTCATATATTCATAAATTTGTATGTTTAGTAATTAAGACCATTTGCACGTTCATAAGCATCATAATCATCATATAAAAACATTTACATTTAACACCTTCCATATACATAATATTAGCTTCCTAAAGCTACCATCAAGGGAAACTAGTGCAAGGCATAGATAGAGTCTCATACCCCTACCTAGGCTAAGTCAAACCCCTCAAGTCACTGTAGTTAGTCTATACTTCATTGTTTCATTTTAGTTTAGGGAACACTCGCTTTCACCGACATAGACCACATGAGCTAAATGTGGAATCCGGTGTCATAAAACCTTACACCAATGGAAGGTGGTCTACCGGCCAAGGTAAAACCCATATAATTATAGCTTTCTAGGTGGATCCACTAGCTAGTATCCTATGGTGGAAACATTGTTAAAGGAACCAAGAGATAGGTATTCCCTCTAAATACCATTTAGTAAATGGGGCCTCACCTCATGGGAATCATTGGATGAGTATCCCTCAAAGGGGAGTCAACATCACTTATAGACCTATAGGGTAACACTTCCTCTATGGAAAGCCATCACCTCCCATTGTCAAGTTCACTCGGTGCTAAGCTAAGTCCGTTTATTGAAATGTCTTTAAGCATTTAATTAGGAATCATAACTTAATTTAGGCCATATGGTCTTCCCCTTGTATGATTATCATCATCAAAATCTCAATAAGAATTGTATGAGTATAAGTTTTTTTTTTTTTATCACAATTCATACAAGTGAGGTTAACACTTTAGCATTTTATAACATATTAAGGCACATTGATAATTTTCACCATTCTTATTGCACATAAACCTTAATCAAAATCACAACATAGTCAAGACATTTCAATTCAACATCATACCACCCTATAGTCCTAGTACAAGGCATATTCCAAATGTAATATCATGACTTAACAACAATTAATCACAATTGGAAGTGAAGATAGAGATTCTAAGAATTACATAACCTCCCTCATAGTCTATCATCAAGGTCTTACCATCAATCCCTAACTCAACCCAACATAGGGAATATCATCATCACACAATCATAACCAAAAAGATAACAAGGCCGATTGCATCTCTATAACACAATTCATCTTTAGATCACAACTTGATACAAGGTACATAGGATAATTTTATATTATAATTCATAACCTAAATCACATCTCAACAACTAGAATGATAGGCCTATAATTTGTCTTAATTTAATCATAATAGCACCATAGGGTAGTAATTTAATCAACAACCAACTCAATTGAATGATCACAATACAATATAGGTCAAGATCACTATCTAGAGTTAGGGATAGAGGACCATATTCTTCGATTAGATCAAACCATCAAAAATTACCATAAACAAGTTGAATTACATGTTAATCTACTCAATATAACCCTAAAATTCATTAACAACTCAATCCATAACTTCAATTTCGTAATTGAACGAAACCCATATAAAACTCAACTTTTTGAAATCTAGTTTGAAGGAACCCTTTGATGAAAGAATCTCAAAGATGAACAGAACCCATACCTTAATGTTTCTCAACAATTTTATGAAGAATCTCCCCTGTTTTCTAGCCCCCAAACCCTAGTTCTTGCTAGCCTTCAATGGCGAGTTCATGTAGAGAGAGAAATAAGAGGGAAGGAAAAAAGTTTATTTTGAGAGTTGTCTTTAGGTTAATGAGGGTTGAGAGTATTTATAGTGGGGCTTAATTAACTTAATTAGTCTCCCTTTAATCCCCAACTAACACCTAAACCACTTAATTAATTAAATGAAATCATTTAAAATTTAACAGCAAAACTCGACCCTCACAGACGAGACCCCGATCGATGATCCGTCGATGAGTTGACGGACAACCCCCCCTGTCTTGCACTCTATCATCTCCGCCAGAGACTTTTCAGGCGAGGGCTTCCTCTAATTTTTCTAAGTGTGGGACGACGGTGGCATCGACACCCCGTCGATCCACACATGAACCGTAGCTTGCACTTCCGCTTTTCATCAATGATTCCATAAACTGTGTAGGTGAAGGGACCTAATCCATCATCTTAAGTGGTGGACAGCGATGGCATCGACGCCCCATCGATCCACACATGGGCCTTCGTCTGTTCGATCGATGCACACTGTCAAGCAGTGCAACATCAAACTGTAGGATCCTCCTCAAGGGCCCTTGGTTGGTCCTTGGGGAGTCGTACCCAGAAGTTTCAATCATGAAACAACTAAAACACCCATTAGCTACCTTTCCACCCATTTTCGTATATTTCCGACTCCTAAAAGTTAGTCAAAAAGGCTAAGGCACACTAACATCCCTTTGAACCAACTTCATGGACGTTTTTGGACGTTTTGGTTCTTAAACCTCCTAAATGACCTATAATCATTAAAAATGTACTTAGATCAGTGTTTAGACTTTTATGACACATATGTTAGGCTTTACAATGAGTCTTGGATTTTCAAGGTGTTACATTATCCCCCCCTTAGGAACATTCGTCCCCGAATGACACTAAAATTCTTTTGAGGGAAGGATAGACCGAAGACTAGTAGCCCAACCAATCAACTATATACATTAAACATAAATCATGTCATTTTAACAAGGCAAATATTAAAACTCATATTACCACACCTAAGGCTCAAAACACTTCATCATAAGACATTTCCTTCTCACAACACTTACGAGCTCACATATATCACATGAGTCAGTTAGCACAAAGTTCAACTTAACGACATGCTACCTATCATTTCATGAAGACTCACCATATCAAAATGCACAACATAACTCAAAGCAAGCAAAAAGCAAAATTTCAAGTTTCTAATAGCAATACTTCAATGACTTTACTGTAAAACTTACTGTGAGATTTTTTAAAATGCCATTTTTGTAACACTTCACCCAAAAATCAAGAAACCACAAATCTTTGTCATAATTATATGATTAAAAATAATTTCTAACCTTATCTCAAAAAGATGAGGATAACGGGACTTCATATACGCCTCAGCCTCCCATGTATCACCCTCAACTAATTGATTTATCCATAACACATTTACGGATACAACATCTTTATTCCTTAACTTCTTGACTTGCCTATCAAGAATTTGAACCGGAACTTCCTCATAAAAGAGGTTATCCTTGACACCAAGACCCTCATTAGGAAGAATGGACTTGGGATCACCGATACACTTTTTAAACATAGAAACATGGAAAACCGGATGAACCGAAGCCAATTCACTAGGAAATTTCAATTCAAAGGCAACCCTACCAACCATATGCAAGATTTCATAGGGACCCACATAACGAGGACCCAATTTCCCTTTCTTTCCAAACCTAACCACCCCTTGCATTGGTGAGATTTTCAAATACACCTTATCACCTTCTTCAAACTCCAAATCCCTTCTCTTATTATCGGCATAAGACTTTTGCCGACTATAGGCCGTTTGCAACCGGTTCCTTATGATATGAACCTTTTCCAAAGACTTATAAATCAAATCAGGACCAAGAAGCGATGGCTCACCCACTTCAAACCATCCAATAGAAGACCTACACCTCCTACCATACAAGTCTTCATAGGGAGATACTGAAATGGATGAACGAAAACAATTGTTGTAGGCAAACTCCACTAAAGGTAAATGCCTATCCTAACTCCCTTTAAAATCAATAATGCATGCTATAAGCATATCTTCAAGGGTTTGTATCGTACGGTCTTCTTGACTATCCGTTTGGGGATGAAAAGCGGTGCTCAACTTCACCGTAGTACCTAACCCTTTTTGGAACGACCTCCAAAATCTAGATGTGAATTATGCGCCCCTATCTGATATGATGGATAACGGAATGTCGTGGCAGCACACAATCTAATCTTGGAAGATTCTTGCATAATCCTCCGCAGAATATGAAGACTTGACGGGGATAAAGTAAGCGGATTTAGTTAATCGATCCACAACCACCCATATGGAATCATAGGACTTTTGGGTCCGGGGTAAACCTAATACAAAGTCCATATTGATGTCTTCCCACTTCCAAGTTGGAATTTGGATCTCTTGTAATAAGCCACCCGGATTTAGGTGATCGCCCTTTACTTGTTGGCAATTCGGACACTTAGCAACAAATACTGCTATGTCCCTTTTTAGACCTTCCCACCAATATATTTCCCTTAGGTCATGGTACATTTTTGTCGACCTCAGATGAATTGAGTAGCGGGACCCATGTTCTTCTTCTAAGATCCGATCCCTCAACCCATCTACATCGGGAGCACATAATCTCCCTTGGTACCTTATTACACCCTCCCCCACAAGGAGAATGATTCATTCAACTTTCCAAGAACCGATTCATCCAACTACATTAAGGCTAAATCAAGGTGTTGCTTGGACTTCACTTCAACCACTAACGATGACTTGGAGTTATGATGAACTATGGCAACCCCATCCAGAGAACTCTCCAACCTCACCACAAACCTAGCCAACCTATGCACTTCCCTTGCTAGGTTTTTTTTTTGGATTAATCAACATGGGATACACTATCCATAGTCATCCGACTTATGGCATCTGCAACTACATTAGCCTTGCAGGAGTGATAAAGGACACTCATATCATAATCTTTAAACAACTCAAGCCACCTTCT
The DNA here is from genome assembly GCF_001406875.1 of Solanum pennellii. Lineage (NCBI taxonomy): Eukaryota > Viridiplantae > Streptophyta > Magnoliopsida > Solanales > Solanaceae > Solanum > Solanum pennellii. The sequence goes on from NC_028647.1 coordinate 41,313,154, forward strand.
TTGTCGGAGATTTAACTTCTTTTGGGTAAACACATATTGGATACTCGTATGATCGGTAAAAACATGCACATGAACCCATACAAATAATGCCTCCAAACTTTTAAATCAAACACCACGGGCTCTAATTCAAGGTCATGAGTAGGGTAATTTCTCTCATGTACCTTTAGTTCCCTAAAGGCATAAGCTATCATCTTCCCGTTTTGCATAAGCACACACCCTAAGCCCACTTGGGATGCGTCATAATACACTAAAAACCCCTTTGTACCCTTCAGTAAGGTCAACACCGGAGCGGAAGTACGCCTATCTTTCAATAATTGGACGCTCTTCTCACATGCCTCTGACCACTCAAACTATTTACTCTTTTGGATCAAAGTAGTCAAAGAAGACGCAATGGATGCGAAACCATCCACGAACCTCCAATAGTAACCCGCTAAACCCAAGAAACTCCTAATATCAGTCGGAGTCAATGGTCTAGGCCAATTTTTCACCGCTTCTGTTTTCGTTTGGTCTACTTCAACTCCCTCACTAGAAACTATGTGCCCAAAAAAGGTCACCGATCTCAACCAAAACTCACACTTACTATATTTGACATAGAATTGATGTTCTTTAAGGGTTTGCAACCTTACCCTCAAATGACCCATATGATCATTTTCATTCTTCGAGTATACCAAGATATTGTCAATGAAAACAATAACAAACAAATCTAGGTAATTTCGAAATACTCTATTCATTAGGTCCATAAATGCTGCCAGAGCATTGGTGAGACCAAAAGGCATGACCAAGAACTTATTATGCCCATACCTAGTCCGGAAGGCCGTCTTTAGTATATCCTTCCCTTTCACCCTAAGTTAGTGATACCCCGACCTCAAGTCTATCTTTGAAAAGTAACTTACCCCTTGGAGTTGGTCAAATAAATCATCAATCCGAGGGAGAGGGTACTTATTCTTAATGGTGACCTTGTTGAGTTGGCAGTAATGAATACACAATCTCAAAGACACATCCTTACTTTTGACAAATAACACTGAAGCACCCCATGGAGATATACTAGGCCTTATAAAGCCTTTGTCAAGCAAATCTTTGAGTTGAGACTTCAACCCTCTCAATACGGCCGGAGCCATCCGATACGGAGTGATTGAAATGTGATTTGTTTCTGGTCGATACCAAAATCAATTTTCTGTTCGGGAGGAATACCGGGAAGTGCATTAGGAAAAATCTCTAGAAATTCACTCACTACGGGGACCGACTCAATCGGAAGAATTTTGGAATCCAAATCTTGGACTCTTACTATGTGATAGAGACAACACTTTGAGATCATTTTCCATGATTTTAGACAAGATATGATGTGACCTCTAGGAATAAAATTTCCCCTCTTCAACTCAACAACGGGTTCATTTGGTAAGTTAAACCTAATTACTCTTGTCCTACAATCAATGGATGCAAAAAAAGCATGAAACCAATCCATACCAAATATAATATCAAAATCAAGCATATCGAGTTCTACTAGATCAACATAAGAAACTCTATTGGGCAATGAGATAGGACAATTTCGATAGACTCTTTTTGCAACAACCAACTCTAGAAAAGGCTCATGCAAAATATCGGGTAAAGCATCAAACTTTTTAGATACTAGAGGTGTAACAAAGGACAAAGTATCACCCTGATCAAGTAAAGCACACACATCAAGAGTAAATATTTTTAACATACCGGTCACCACGTTGGGAGAGGTCTCTTGCTCATCCCTAAAACGAAGAGCATAGAAACTGTTCTTCTTTTGATAATTACTAGAACCACTTGGCTGCCCAATCTTCTCTTGCCCCTTAGCATTTGGACAATCTCTCACCTTGTGGCCATTTTATCCACAACCAAACGAATCCCCGTTCATACAAACCATTTACCAAAATGACCTTTTCCACATTTGGCACAAATAGGTTTCTCATTAGACGAACTCCAAATCTTCCCCTTTTGGACTTTTGGCCTACGGGCCTTGTCATACCTAGCCTTAGGAAATCTGTATGGAAGTTGATTTGAGAATATCTTCTTGAATTTAGGCTTGTCTTGAATCTCAAGCCTATTCTTTGTAGCTCCACTCTCAAAGGACCTTGCCCTCTTTGTATCCCTATCCTTCCTCTTAGTTCTAGCCTCCTCTACCCTCCTAGCATGCACCATAAGATGGGAAATGTTCATATTGTCATGTAACATCTCCGAATGACATTCTTCTCTTAAGTCATCGAATGCACCTCTCAAAAATCGACTCATCTCGTGTCTAGGATTGGAGACCAAGGAAGGATCATATTTAGCCAATTGGATAAACTTCAAGGAGTAATCATGAACACTCATACCCCCTTGGCGTAGGTTAATGAATTCCACCACTTTAGCTTCTCTCATCTCTCTAGGGAAAAATTGGTGATGAAATTCCTTCTTGAAGATCTCCCAAGTCATCGGCCCTCCTCGAAGCGGTATATTATCTCTCCATTGCACATACCAAGTTTGGAACACATCCTTGAGTTGGTATGTGGACAACTCGGCCTTCTCACTTGTAGACAACCCCATAGCATAAATTATCTTGTATACCTCATCAATAAATTCTTGGGGGTCTTCATCAACAATAGACCCATAGAAGGTAGGAGGATTCCTTCGAGTGAAGTCCCTAAGTTGGGAAGCCATACTAAAAATTTGTTGATGAACCCTAGGTGCAACCTCCTGATTCGCTTGGTCTGTCATAGCTTGGGCTTGAACAGTCATGGCTTGTGCTTGAGTAGTCATGGCTTCAGCCATTTGAGCAAGAATAGCCCTCATCTCCGCCTCCATCATAGGTGGAGGGTTAGCCGTGGCTTGATCAACATGAGCATTCTCCTCAAGTGGAGGAACTTGCTCATCATGGGGAGGAGCTCCCGCATTAGCAACTTCCTCCTCAAGTCTTCGAGCCGCATTCCTTCGAGTGTTCATGATTCCTATAAGCATAAAAATATGATTAGACCTCATGCTCTGATACCATGTGTGTCACATCTGGGTTTACCCTCTAGACATAACCGACATCGTCGTCCTTTTGAAGGACTAAGACTAGCCTCTTAGTTTCATGTCATTACATTTATATGTTGAAAAATGCAGAAAAAATTTAGAACTTTTAGTATTTCTACTTATAGGTTTACATAGACCTCTACATACACATAATATAAATTCATATCGAGTTTACATAGACCCTTCATATAGGAAGGTTACATAGTCTTCTACTTTTATTGCACATACATATATAAGAATATGGAATAAAGTCTCAATGATTGTCTCATCTCATACCATCTATACGAATATCACAATGTGGGCATAGCCCTTATATCAATTAAACAAGACCATATATAGGTCATACAAAAGTAAAATATTCAAATAACATAGAAAGGAATGATAGAGTCAATAAACTCATAACAAAATTCAAAGCTAGAGGATGGAATTGCACTCGAAATTTGAGGACCTACCCTATTTGGATGAAAGGAAGAATCCAAGCCTTCAATAATGACGCCTCCTGATATACCGTGGTTTCACTAAAGTATACTTGAATATACCCTACCTGACCCTGATCCTATGTTACAAGCTAAGAAAGTCCTATCGTAATCCTAAAAATTGTATAGCGAACTGAAAGCAGTGAAAATAAGGGCAAGCTTATGGCAATATCTATGAATGAGTTGTGAATCTGTTCTGAGAGTGAGTGTTGAAAAGTAATCCTTATACTCAAACTAAAATCATTGTGTGAATAATGAGGATATTGTTTTGAAATGAGGACACTAGTTGCAATACCGGAAATATTAGCACCTCGGTGAGAAATTGAAGAGGATAGGTGTTAGTGCGTGGGGAGTCTGTGTCATGGTCTGATTCCACATAATTCAAGCCTAATAGTGATAGCATGCATAAATATGATGAGACTGATCGGGATTGATAGCCAAATGATTGAGAAAGATAAAACATGGATACTCTTGTACAAAGATTTTGTAGTGAGTTATAGTGCGTCGCTTGAGGACAAACAACAAATTTAAGTTGAGGGTGTTGATATACCGTGGTTTCACGGTATTTTTAATGCTTTTTCCTTAAGTTTAGTGTGTGTCCAAAAGCCTTTTGTATTAATTTTTATGTAAGTTTCTCTTTATTTGCAGGAAATCTATCTAAAGATAACGCGGAAGTTTTTGAGCAAGAAATGCAGAAAAGTACCACCTACGGAGCTTGAGACGGTCCGTCGTGCCTGTGACGGTCCGTAGGTGGAATCGTAGTGAAGCTGTTGAAGGAAGATGGGGAAGTCTGACCAAGTGTGGGGCTACGAAATGCATGACGGACCGTCGTAGCCATGAAGGCCCGTCCTGCTGATTCGTCATGAAGATCAGAGAAGTAGTCCCAGTACCCAAATTCCAAGAGTTTAAGTGTTATGGAACGGAAACCCTCGATGGACCGTTGTGCCTGTGCCGATCCGTCATACTTGCCGTCAAGGGTAATGAAGAGAGCAGCAAAATAATTTGCAAAGTATGGGACGACGGAGTCCATGACGGCCCGTCGTGACCACGAAGACCCATCGCGAGGTCCGTCGACCCAGCCGCGTTTTGACAAATTTTCAGCAAATAGAGTCCTTCTTTGATTAGGTTTTTGTTTTTATAAATAGTTCAAAAAACCTCGTTTTTGGGGTTAGACTATTGGTTATTTTAGCTTCTTTTGTGGATTAGACTTTGTTATTATTATTACACTTTTAGTGAATCTTTAGTCTTCGAGTAATTTCAGTAATTGATTGTTGGTGATTTTGTTGATTAATCAAGTGAATTTCTGAATTTTATTCTTTCTCATTGAAGTAAGTGCATGAATTCTTATATCATATATATGAATATTGTGATTTTGACTATGGGTAACTAAACTCCATAACTAGGGTTGTGGGAACCATAGGCGATAATGAGATAAAACCTAACTAAAATAACAATTCTAGAATAGTGTCTTGCGTGTATTGATAATTCTTTCGCTTAGAAGTCTTTTTAACGGATGGCCAACGTTAGAACTCGCCTTAATGCTACTTGCCGGACCAAGGAGGTAGAGAATAGGAAAAGAATTATCAACATAGATTTAGTGTATACTATCTAATAGGCTAGTATTGATTGGTACGAGGTAATAACTTAGTCAAATATCGAATACAATGCTTAATATGAGGTAAAGGTAAGGGTTAGTATAGCAACACACGTAGCCGGACGAAGGTGCGGAGTGAAATTTTCTAGATGCCGGACCAAGTATTTATAAATACATAACTTATCACTTTGCATGCAAGATACTAGGAAAGAATTGTTATAGTTAGAATTATCAAGTTAGGAACCTGTGGGAAACACGTAAACCCTAGTCACTTTTATTAATTGATTAAACTCCAACATTTGAATCTGTTCATTGTCTCCTTTAATTTAGCTCGTTATTTTCATTCATTTAGAAATAAAACCCCCCCTTTTTATTGTCTATGTTTTCTAAGGAAATAATTGACTAAATAGTAGTAATAATAGATTGAAGTTAAGTCTGAACTATTTTCCTCGTGGGAACGATCCTAACCTTATTAGTTGGGTTCTTTACTTGATACGACCGCTTTACTTCTTATTTGAGAAGTAAGTTTGAGCGTATCAAATTTTGGCGCCGCTGCCGGGGAAAATAGCTGTTAGATTAACTTAAACTTATTACTACAGTTTAGTCGATATTTTCTTAAATTTATTTTGTTTTATTGTTTTTGATTCTTGCAGAACCATCCTCCTTGTATGCCAAATACACGGAGAGGAAGAGAACCCTTGTTTCCCTACGATCACAAATTAGAGCGTACACTACGCAATATGAATCGAAACTTGGGTATTAATGATGATGATCCAAACCAGAACATCCCAGCTCCGGTTGATGTTCATGGTCAGTTGTTACCCGATGCTCCGGACGGCCCTAAGAATACTACAGAGGCTATGACAATATAGCAGACTCCGATGGGCCACTTGTCTTGCCCCCTCTACCACCAGGCCACACCTTTGTGGTAACTAGTAGCCTGATGCAAATGCTCACTGCCAGAGGTTTGTTTTAAGGTCTACCTTCTGAGGATCCACATGCCCATATAGCTAAGGTTAGAGTAGTGTGTAAAAGCTGTGTAGAGAGTCCTGACTTGGACTTGGATATAATAGGGCTAAGAGTGTTTCCTCTCTAACTGACGGGAGAGGCTGCTATGTGGTTCACTAAGATCCCTTATAACTCAATTTTCACATGGAACCAACTAAGGGACGTTTTCTTAGCACGCTACTACCCGATCTCCAAGTAACTAAACCACAAAGACAGAGTAAACAATTTTGTGGCACTCCCAGGAGAGTCAGTTAGTAGTTCTTGGGATAGATTCACCTCGTTTTTTAGAAGCGTCCCCAATCACCGTATAGATGATGAGTCACTGAAGGAATACTTCCATTAGGGACAGGATGATAATAATAAATTAGTGGTGGATACTATAGCAGGTGGTTCTTATGGGGAGTGTCCTTATGCTGAGATTGCTGAAAAGTTAGAGAAAATCTCCCAGAACAATAAAGCTTGGAGTACTAGGAAGTCAGATACCGGGAGAAATACCTTTGCAGTGCAGTCCACTCACAACCCAGCCACAGATGAGATTCGTGAAGAAATGGCTCAGATGAGAACTGAGATTGGGTTAGTATTAAAACATATCACTGTGGGTGCAGAAAAGATAAATGCAGTTAACTACTTGTCTAAACCACCACCACCATATGATGAATTCTATTTTGCGGAGGATTCCTCTGCGGTAAACGAGCAGACGAGGGGTTTCCGACCGAGTACCCAAGGCTCAAATAAGGATAATTAGCGCCAAGGTCAAGGGAACCAAGGTCGGATCTATGGTAACTATAAACGTGAGGGTCATTATGTCCGAGATGGAAACTACAACCCCGACAACAACTTCAACAGGGGTAACTATGGTAGCAGAAATGATAGGAATGGTCCCTATGTCCCTCCTCAAAATCGTGAAGTTACTCCTATGGATGGAAGAGATAGCATGGCGCACGTTGAGGATATGTTGCACAAAATGATGAGGAGGTTCGATGCTAATGATGAGCACATTAAAGAGTTAAGGAGTGATTTAACGGGTATTGGGCAGAAGGTCGATACACATGCAATATTGATTAAGCAGATCGAGTTGCAAATGGCCCAATTATCTGCGACTGTGAACACACTGCAATTGGGCACTCTTCCTAGAAACACTGTCCAAAATCCAAAAAATGATGCACACTGTATGGCAATCACTATCGGGGTGATAAGCAAACCATTGACCCACCTATGCCGTCTAATGAGGAACAGGTGAGAAAGGATAATGATGAGGTGGTAAAGGGTAGTGGTTAAGCATAAAATAGCACTGGAAAAGATGCGGAACTACCTATAAAGGTTTTTCCCATGCCTAGACCACCACCCCCCTTTCCTCAAAGATTAGTGAAAAAGATCGAGGATGGTAAATATCGGCGTTTTATAACAATGTTGAAGCAGCTTTCTATCAATGTCCCTTTGGTAGAAGCTCTAGAACAAATGCCCGGTTATGCCATGTTTAAGAAAGATGTGGTTACAAAGAAAAGATCGGTCACTTTTGAGGATGATGATAGAATGCAGCATTGTAGTGCTATTGCTACAAGATCTCTCGTACAAAAGAAAGAAGATCCGGGTGCATTTACTATTCCTTGTACAGTCGGGACATTACATTTTGCGAAAGCATTATGTGATCTGGGGGCAAGCATAAATCTCATGCCCCTCTCAATTTACAGGAAGTTGGATTTGGCTGACCCAAGCCCACTGTGATGCGGCTACTGATGGCCGATCGAACAGTGAAAAGTCCTATAGGGATACTCCACGATGTGATAGTAAAAGTGGAGTCGTTCATATTTCCGGCTGGTTTTGTTATTCTTGATTGTGTAGTCGATTTTGAAGTGCCTATTATTCTTGGGAGGCCATTCCTTGCTACGAGTAAAGACTTAGTTGATATGGAAAAGGGGCAGATGAAATTTCGATTGTAAAATGAAGAAGCGACCTTCAACATTTGTAGGTCCATGAGGCAGAGTGGTGAGCTCCAATCGATATCTGCTATATCCTAGAAAGAAAAGATGAAGAAGCACCATGACCTACAAAGTTAAAAACGAGAGTTTTTGGTTGGGGATTTGGTGCTCTTATACAATTCTAGGTTGCGTTGGTTTCCGGGCAAGCTCAAGTCCAAATGGACTGGTCCTTACTTGGTTACCCAACTATTCCCTCATGGAGCAGTTGAGTTGGAAACTGAGGAGGGTGTGTGGTTCAAGGTGAATGGACAATGCATAAAAATCTATTTCGGGCATGCTGAATCCGCGAATGAAATGATCGAGGCATACCATCTTGATGAAGTCTGAGTAATCAAGTGTCCTCAGTCGTGCCGCGACGTTAAATCAGGCGCTTGTTGGGAGGCAACCCAATACTTATAGTTTTTCTTTCTAGTAATGGTAGCATTTTCTACTTATGGGTTTTAAATTTGCAGGCACATCACCAGGAAATTCTGCAGAAAATCACTCTACAGCAGTCACTGACGGACCCATCGATGGCCCATCACGAAAGCGACGGACCGTCGCATGAATCCGTCATGCTAGGTACGTCATTCAGTTATTTCCAAAACTAGAGCACACGCGACGGAACCAACGAAGGACCGTCACAACTGCGACGGAACGTCGTCGGGGACTCGTCGCGACATTAATGAAGAGTACCCGACCTGACCCAGCTGGGTTTTTTTAAAATCCTTAACATTTAAAAAACCCACCCCTTCATTTCACCCATTTCCTTCCCTCTTCCTCCCATTTCCTCCCTTTTAAACTTCCACTTTCCTACCTCTCTTTCAACAAATCATTTTCCCAAATTCCCCAATTCCTAAATTCCACTCTCTACTAGTCGGAGTCTGCTGCTGTGGTTCTCTACTTGATCACCAAGTACCTTCCTCGCTTGTTTTTCTCAAATTCTCAGGTATGTATCTCTGATTTCTACCCATTAACATTGCATTTTTGTTTATCAATTAGTATTAGCCTATATCTTATTGATGGGTTCATTCTTTAATACATATTCTGTCTGACCTAGGTTGAGAATCCTCAAAATTGCCTTGTTAAAACTCTAGAAATAGGTGCTTGAGCATTGCTAGTTTACTAGGTATTTGTGTTAGACACATGTAGGTTAAAACACTAGAAATTCCATTTGGGTCATAGGGGATGATTCTAGCATCCCCAGTTCGATCACTGAATGACAGAACGAGACCCCGATGATGGACCGTCGTACCCACGATGGACCATCATTGGATTCGTCCCAATATCCCCAACACCCCACTGTCCAATTTTCTCCAAGTGTCCACCAACGGAAACATGCGATGGACCGTCGTTCCCACGATTATCCATTTTGCACAACCGTTCTGGTTGTCCGAGACTCTATTCCTAATTGTCTCTCACTTTTTTTAAGTGTCCTCTTACGGACATCTACGACGGACCGTCATACACTCGACGGTTCACCCTGCATAACCGTCATGATGGTCGGAGACCGCTATCCTAAGGGTCTCCATACTTTTTCCAAGTGTACCACGATGGACATCGACGACGGACCGTCATCATCACAACGTTCCGTCCTGCTTATCCGTCATAACTGTCAGAGACTTTCCTTCAGGGGTCTCCACATAAACATAGTTTAAGTAAGACGTGACGGACCCCATGACGGTCCGTCGTACACACGACGAGCCGTCACCTGGTCCGTCATGTTTTACTGTTACTATAGAAATGTCATTACATCTTGACTCTTTTATTTATTTTGTGTCATTTTGCTTGTTTTGTTTGCTCCTTCTAGTACTAGTATTGATTCTTTACAGGTACTATCTATTATAGCACCAAAACAAGACCGAGTCTATGCACGTGGGCGATTAAAGTCTGTCACCCCGTTTTCGCACTTGGTCATTGCCTCTGATGATGAGCGTGACCCCGAATACGTGCCCCAGTCACTTCCACCCCTTCCCGAGCTGCACGTGCTGCCAGAGTTGCGCCTAAAAAGGTAGCGTCCGGCGTATTCACTACCTCCCAGTCTGATGAGGAGCGCACACTGACCGGCACACCTTCTAGGTCAGCTACTCATGAAGAAGGGGCGTCTGGCTCCTTAGGAGTCTCGTGGTTGGAGGAAGCCTCCGGGTCTGCTGAAGTCCCTGCACCCGCCACAGCTTCATAGTCTGCCTCGTCTGATGAGGCTGACAGTTCTGAATCCACACCCGGCTCACCGACTCTTGCTCTCACCCCGGTTGCCGACCATCCCAACTGGTGGTGTGTCGACGGGTAGTATCAAATTTATTCAGACGCAAAGTTTCAGAATGATAAAGGAGTCATGACACGACCCTTACATTGGAGAGGCGGATCCTTACGGGAAGTCTCCCTACTATGCCAGAGATCCACAATCTCTTCACCAGACACCGACTGGATACGTCCTTTGGGCCGTTATAGTGAAGAGTTGGTCCGAGAGTTCTACGCCTCCTACGTGGCTACTCTCAGATCACCGATTTATAGGCGGGTCGCCCCTGCCAAATAGGCCCCACTGGAGCCTGTCCGAGTATGTGGCATTTAGGTTGATATCTCCCTGCCTGCCATCCGTCGGTATCTATACGGCGAGGATGTTGATGCCAACCGAACCCCTCTCACCGCTGAGTTTGACTACAGATGGAAAATTATCAAAGATGGCCAATTCTTGTGTGAGCCATCGCTGAGAGAGACCACCAAGAGGTGGATGGCCCTGCATTTGTCTGTTGATGGAGAGGGTGCCGACTGGGTAACCGAGCCGAAGGGAGCCATCAAGAAGGCTAACTTGACCTTCACGACTAAGTTCTTATGGTTGATTGTCCGCCACTGCCTTTCCCCCACAGCTACTGATAATATAGTCGCATGGGATCGTGCAGTTCTGATGGCGGTGATGATAGCCGGGTTTGAGGTGGACTTTGCTTGGCTTCTACAGGCGGTCATGCACGAGAGGGATTTTAAGGTCACAACTACTTACACTTTCCCGTGCATTATATTTTCTTTATGCAGGTCCGTAGGTGTGCCCATCTAGCACATTGATCAGCTCAAGACCCCGCTGGGCACTGTTGATATCGGCCTCATCAGGGATGAGGCCAATGAGTTGGCTCTACGTAGAGGGCCCCGTCCAGAGTTGCCTCCACTTGGTGACAATCTGGTTGATATGTTAGCACAGGCTCGCACGGATACGCAGGCTGCTTCCATTGACACTACCCCGGTCGAGTCTATCCCCGGTAGTAGCACTGCCCCAAGCTCCTCTCGCTCAGCCCCTTCCCCGCTCTGGTCCCGCTTGCTAGGTTCCAGAAACTAGAGGTACAAATGGCTACACTTCTGCATCACATCCAGCCTGGGATGCAGAGGTCTATTGTTGAGGTAGAAGAGCGCTTGGAGCAGAGAATGGTCCAGCACACAAAGCGGAAAATTGTTGAGGTTCATCAACAGTTGGATGCTTTTGAGTTGCGGGTGCTAGCTCAGCCAACCCCTCAGGTGGATGTGTCAACCCTTTAGGCTGCGGTCAGTCTTTGTGCAGACATCGATATGATCTTAGAGGCTAGGGTGCCTGAGTCTGAGGCCCCTTCTGCAGAGCCTGCTGAGGACACAGTGATGGCGGCCTTATTCGCCACTTCTGAGATTCCACTACCTCCCCCTCGAGAGCATGCCAAGAGGCGTAGGGGTCGTGAGGAGGATGAGGCTAGATCACGGAAGAAGGAGCGCCGTGAGATGGAGGATGCGAGGAGAGCCTCGCTTGCTGATGAGGAGGCGCGTCGGATGAGGGCTGTAGAGTTAGCTGTTGGGGCATCTAGCTCCAGAAATGTGGAGATAGCGGGAGGCACTGCTGATAGTGCTGTTGCTGATGAGGACACTACTGAGGGTGTCCAGATTATAGAGGTAGTGGGTTCCGGGGAACCGGACCCACCAGCTTGCTGATCGTCGGTGTTTTGCGCCATAGGTTTGCTTTACCTACCACTCTCGTACTTCAATTTTTTATGCATTGGGAACAATTGCATGTCTTTTTGTTGGTGGTGGGGTAAATGGAAAGTGAGTGCTAGGGTGAAGTCTGAGTAGCCAATTCACTATCCTCTTTTAGGGTTTTCTTGCTTGTGTTCTTTTTCCTGAAGAGACTGATTATTTTTACTGTTGAACCAGCATATCTATATTTTGTGTACATAGTTTAACTCTGTAGCATGATGGCTAAAATGATATCCTGATGAAATGAAAATGATGCTTGACTAGGCATAGTAATTGATAAATGTATGGCTCTAAGCATGACATAGAGATACACCACTACATGACCCTAAGTCTAAAATTCAAACTAGGTGTCTGATAATCTGGTAGAGTAATGAGATGTCAAGTGAGTCTGTCCACTATTTGTACTGAGCTAGAACTTGCCTGTTTAGTCCTGCTAAAAGTAAGCTGTAATAGACAATTAGGAAAGGATCATAGGCCCTTGTTCAATATATCCCATTTTTAGCCTAAATAAAAAAATGAATTTAATCCTTCTTTGATCCAAATGATTTGAGCTTAAACTAGACCTTTCTTTTTCACCCCAACTGATCTTTTCTGGGAATAATGTGTTGGCCCTAGTCCCTCCTTGGACATGTGCACCTCAGCTTATGCCAAAAGCATAAGTTGACAGTGGTTAATGCAGTAAACAACCTTTTTATGGCCCTTTGGGCATTGTGTACTTTGTCTCATGGCAAAGTCATTAGTTGAGGGTGGATATTATGAGGAATGCTCTGGAAAGCGGGGTTGAAAGAAAAAAGAGAGAGAAAAAACAAAAGTAAAGTGACTCAAGAATCAGTTGAAAGAAAAGTGAAATAAAAAAATACAATAAATACAAGGAAGAAAAGAAGAGAGTCACTTACACAAATTAAGAAAGAAGGGAAAATAGCAAGGTGAAAGAATATGAGAAACTGGGCGAAATAAAATGATAAAAAGTGGTATGTTTAGCCCATATGTCAAGAAGGGCAAAAAGTAACTAAAGTATACCTGAATATACCCTACCTGACCCTGAGCCTATGTTACAAGCTAAGAAAGTTCAATCGTGATCCTAAAAGTTGTATAGCGAACTTAAAGCAGTGAAAATAAGGGAAAGCTTATGGCAATATGTATGAATGAGTTGTGAATCTCTTCTGAGAGTGAGTGTTGAAAAGTAATCCTTATACTCAAACTAAAATCATTATGTGAATAATGAGGATACTGTTTTGAAGTGAGGACAATAGTTGCAATACCGGAAATATTAGCACCTTGGTGAGAAATTGAAGAGGAGAGGTGTTAGTGCGTGGTGAGTCTGTGTCATGGTCTGATTCCACATAATTCAAGCCTAATAGTGATAGCATGCATAAATATTATGAGACTGATCGGGATTGATAGCCAAATGATTGAGAAAGATAAAACATGGATACTCTTGTACAAAGATTTTGTAGTGAGTCATAGTGCGTCGCTTGAGGACAAACAATGAATTTAAGTTGAGGGTGTTGATATACCGTGGATTCACGCTATTTTTAATGATTTTTCCTTAAGTTTAGTGTGTGTCCAAAAGCCTTTTTTAATTAATTTTTATGTAAGTTTCTCTTTATTTGCAGGAAATCTGTCTAAAGATGAACGCGGAAATTTTTGAGCAAGAAATGCAGAAAAGTACCACCTACGGAGCTTGTGACGGTCCGTCATTCCTGTGACGGTCCGTAGGTGGCATCGTAGTGAAGCTGCTGAAGGAAGATGGGGAAGTCTGACCAAGTGTGGGGCTACGAAGTGCGTGACGGACCATCGTAGCCATGACAGCCCGTCCTGCTGGTTCGTCATGAAGATCAGAGAAGTAGTCCCAGTACCCGAATTCCAAGAGTTTAAGTGTTATGGAACGGAGACACTCGACGGACCATTGTGCCTGTGACGATCCGTCATACTTGCCGTCAAGGGTAATGAAGAGAGCAGCAGAATAATTGGCAAAGTATGGGACGATGGAGTCCATGATGGCCCGTCGTGACCACGACGACCCGTCGCTAGGTCCGTCGACCAGCCGCGTTTTGACATATTTTCAGCAAATAGAGTCCTTCTTTGATTAGGTTTTTGTTTTTTTATAAATAGTTCGAAAAACCTCGTTTTTGGGGTTAGACTCTTACTTATTTTAGCTTCTTTTGTGGATTAGACTTTGTGATTATTATTACACTTTTGGAGAATCTTTAGTCTTTGAGTAATTTCAGTAATTGATTGTTGGTGATTTTGTTGATTAATCAAGTGAATTTTTGGATTTTATTCTTTCTCATTGAAGTAAGTGCATGAATTCTTATATCATATATATGAATATTGTGATTTTGACTGTGGGTAACTAAACTCCATAACTAGGGTTGTGGGAACCATAGGCGAATTATGAGGTAAAACCTAACTAAAATAACAATTTTAGAATAGTGTCTTGCATGTATTGATAATTCTTTCTCTTAGAAGTCTTTTTAACGGATGGCCAACGTTAGAACTCGCCTTAATGCTTCTTGCCGGACCAAGGAGGTAGAGAATAGGAAAAGAATTATCAACATAGATTTAGTGTATACTATCTAATAGACTAGTATTGCATTAAGACCATTTGCATGTTCATAAGCATCATAATCATCATATAAAAACATTTACATTTAACACCATTCATATACATAATATTAGCTTCCCAAAGCTCCCATCAAGGCAAACTAGTGCAAGGCATAGGTAGAGTCTCATACCCCTACCTAGGATAAGTCAAACCCCTAAAGTCACTTTAGTTAGTCAATACTTCATTCTTTCATTTTAGTTTAGGGAACACTCGCTTTAACCGACATAGACTACATGAGCTAAATGTGGAATCCGGTGTCAAACCATACACACCGATGGAAGGTGGTCTATCTAGGTAAGATACGAAGTAACCCTAATATATGTGTGTGTGTGTGTGTTTTTTTGTATGTGTGTGTGTGTGTGTGTATATATATATATGTGTGTGTGTGTGTTTGTGTATGTGTGTGTGTGTTTGTTTTTGTGTGTGTGTGTGTGTGTGTATGTGTGTGTTTGTATATATATGAAAAGTAGTGCGGATTTAAAACTTTTCACAACATTCTAATAGCCTTTAAAAATATCCTTCATATAAAATCCAAAAGAAATACTAAGTCTCATTTCATCAAATCTTAGACACAAGAGTACTTTGGGACAACACCCATACAATAGAAATGTAGTACTAATAAGTCTAATACAATACTGCAATAAGAGTAATAAAAGACATCTAAGCCCTTGAGTCAAATGAGGACATACTTCAGCTTGAACGATCCTATAATCCAAGCTTAGCTCCCAAAATCACCTTCACCTATGAATCACTTTAGAGATAGATAAAAGCATGGAATTAGTACAAACACATGTGCTAAATATGATAATGCATAAAAATAATGAAAATGGACATTTAATGGAAATATGCATCTTTTAATTTAAATAACATAATATAAACATAAGAATAACATTATCACCTGAGAAACACATAAGAGAACACTTTCTATCATGTAATTCTCCCACTAAAATCTATCCTAAGACTCACTTAAGTATGACAAAGAGAGAATGCCCGTACACCCTCTCTAGGCACACCTAAATGATCATTAATACCACCTATAATGAGATAAATACACTTACAATACAGCAATCACATGAACATGACATTCTCCTACAAAAGGTGATTCTAAGGTTCACTTGAGTGAGGTGTGAAGCTACTGCCCATACAATCCCTTTCACACACACTTAAGAGATCCTTTAGACTACCTAGGATAAGATCATTCTCACTTAACACATTAGCATTCATAGAATATGACATTTACCTTCTAAAGGTTATCAAAAGACCTACTCAAGTAATTAAAGAAGAGAATGTCCATGTTTGACCTCTTCAAGATTACCTAAGTAATCTTTAAGACTACCTAAGTTTAGATTATGTCTACATAATCAACCAACTTCCCTAACTAGAGTCATTCTTAAGGCTTTTCTAGGTAAGATACGAAGTAACCATTCCTATGTCCTCTTAACACCTTAACTAGACAAATCTTAATTACTCTAGATAAGTACTTATTAATTTAACATGTTTTCTCAAATTAAGGCATTACACGAATTAGTTCATTTAAGAGACATTCATCACATAAGGACATTGTAGTAATGGCCTTGGAGAAGACCTAGGGATTCTTACTAACATCTTCAAAGCCTATTGTTCAATGTCTAGATAGAGTCCCATACCACCACCAAAACTTCATAGAATTTCTCAAATACTAGTAGGTATCCCATATGATAAGAACATGCAATAACCAACATAGACCATGGTAGTGAACCATGTAACCCGGAGTTGTAACCTACTCCGATGGAGGGTGTTCTACTTGCGAATGGTAGAACTTGGACACATCCCATGTAGGAACATGGTTAAGGAATATGAAGGGTTTTCTTTGTACTCTAGTCTCGTTCTTAACTAGAGCTAATTCCCTTACCATACTCACTCGGTGCTAGGCTTTGTTCCAATAGTGTAATTTACATTAAAGGATCATACCAAGGGGTTCCATATCTAGTTCATAACCAAATCACATTCACCTTACCAAAGAGGTCCCGTATGGATACCTTACAATAGCGACAAACATATCTTAATGACTTTACTAAGTATGATATGATGTCGTTCCAGCCAGCCAACTCTAAGTCCATCATTCATTACAAGAAGGATACCATTACGGCTTTGACTTCAAGGCTCATAACCTTACCACTAGGTTCAAGGTTTCATTTAAATGACCTTCTTAGCATTATTCAAGGTATCATGTCATTCATACATACAAGACTAAGAGTCTTTAGCATCCTAAGTCAAGACATCTCATATTCACATTCATGCATGTATCAAGTAAGGGAGACAAGTCTACCACACAAGACACTTCAATACTTCACTTTAGCATGTATTACATATCATTCTATAATCACTTAGGAATAACCATTATCATTTATAAGTCATCCTATACACTACTACAACATTATCAATATAACCATCATAGACTCATATAGTCAAGTAGGAATAATCATGCATCAACTCTAAGACTACACACATAAAAACATAGTAGTCTAACATGATCACCTAATAACAATTGAAGAACACATAATTTCACTATCACAAGTAGATGAATATGATCATACTTAACATAAATCAACTAAACAAATCATCATAATACTTCAAAGTAGTTTGCCGACAAGGTCTTAATCATCATAATACATTAAGTAACACCAACAAGGTCACATCATTCACATGGCACCGCCACTGTAAGTGGACCATACCAATCACAACATAATCCAAGAACTATATTATATAAAATAAGGAGAAATAGGGCAGCGTACCACCAATCTATTCTCACCACTTCAATCCATAGATAAATCATCCAATTCAATACCAAAAATCTCTTACCCATAGCCATGAACATCAATTCAATACAAAAACTATAATACTCAATGAATCTAGGTAAAGTCAATATAGATTTATCAATCTAATACAACCTATACATCAATTTAATACAATTCTTACATCATTTTATATCCCATTGAAAACTACACTAGAATTCATAAGCATTAAATCAATATTAAGTCAACCATAAAGTATTCAAAAACTAGTGTTCATCAGTTACATGGGTTCATAGGTTAATTGAGTTAAAATCATATAATTAAAAAAAATTCAATCAATATACAATGATTTAAAATCTTTAACTCAAGACCCCATGGATAGATCATAAAATTGGACAAGTTCATCTTTAGAAAACTTTGGAAATCTCTTTTAATTTTGGCCTCCTTGATGAATAGAGTTTCAAGGATCAAAAATCATACTTCAATTATTTTAATCCACCAATTTGATGAATAATCACCACTCAAATCTCAAATCCAAGTTCTTCCTTGAGTTTTTGCTTCAATGGAGTTCTAAGAATTTCTTAGAGATTTTGGTGTTTTGATTGGGAAAAATGAATTCATCTGGGTATTTAGGACATATAAAATACCTTAAGTACCCCTAAGTTACCTCCCAAACTTTTATTTTGACGGTAAATTCACCTTTGCAACTTACAGTGAACTACACATAATGTAGTCACCATCGACGGGGCGTTAGTCCCTTGACGGGTCATCCAGTCCTTCGTCGATTGGATCAGAGCCTGGAAATGGGAGCTTAGCTTCCTAGGATAAGTACCCATCAACTCCTTAGTACTTACGAAGCGTCAGTCCACCTACTGGGCATCAATTGCTTCCGTAGGTGGGACTGCCTTGCGCTGTTTTGGCCACTAACAAGGGTCCTTGATTGTCTTTGGGGATGTTTACCCGGACATTTTCAACCCGAATATGCTTTGACCTCCAAACTTCATGAAACTTGAAACACTTCCTATAAACACTATAATAACTCATATAAGGACATCATTAACTCATGAAACACACATATAGTCACACCACACATGAGGAACATAGATGACTAGTTGTCGAACGTCTTGGTCGTCCGTTGACGTTTCACTTCAAAATCACCTAAAACTCTATACACTGCCTCAATACCACATTATAAACCATTTTAGGACCTTAGGCCCTCATGATAAACACTTTAGGTTCTAGCTTCACCTAAGTTGTTTTTGAGGTGTCACAAATATTCTTATTCACCCTCTTTGAAGCTTGTGAGGAGTTATTATTCCCACATAGGCATGGGAAAATCAGTAGAGTTTTTAATAAGAGTCAATCATCGTTAATGGTTGACCTCCATTGGCATCAGACATCAATATAGGTTACCATTAGGTAAGATTTTACCGAAGGGAGAATCAGTAGATCCTCTTACTTGCATATATTCAGATCAACTTGTAATTTGGGGTTCCAACTTTATTTTGTCCCACCACAATATCTTTCTTAATGGATTCTATTAGGAAAGATGGATCAAATATTCAGAAAAAGAATAATAACAACTGATTATATGTGAAACACAATAAACAATCTATGATAACATATATCAAAAGTATAAATATATTTTAACAATACATAATTGCACTTAAAGAATGCACCAAATCAAATGATTATATTAGAATGGATATTTCTCGCAATTGCTCCTTGTAATGTAGCTAAACCATATCAATTAGAATCTCAAGGTGCAGTAACACCAATCATCAAGGAATAACATACTTACATTATGATGTGTTTTATTTGTTATTCTAGTTTTGATTTTCTTATTATGAATCTTGGGTTGCGTTTTTTGACATTTTCACTATATGAACATGATTGTCTCTACCATAAGAATAGATCAAAGAACCTCCCTGTCATCATACTATAAAAAACTGTAAGCAAATTAGAAAAAAATACATTTCCTCTTTTTACTATGCAAACAATGAAAATGTTAACTTTTTGTTTCTTTTATATCCTTTAATGAAATTTAGTGAAACACTAAAATTTTGGTAAAACATATCAAGAACAAAATATTTGGAGGCCTATTTATTTGGGCAATTAAGATATTTTGCAATTAAGTATACAATAAATAATTTTATTTCTTGGTAAATGAACACCGCCCTTCTTGGTCATAGTGGTGGACTAGTGAGGAGTCTACTCCTGACCACTAGGTCAAGAGTTCAAGGATGGTAAAAAGAAAAAACCTAACAACATTGAGGTATTCTTTAATATCTTTTTAATTCTTTTTTTTAAAAAAGATAACAAAAAATAATAGTAGTGTGTAATCAAAGTGAAAATATATAATGATACACAAATTAAAAAGTTATTTTAGAATACTAATATTAACCAATGATTTTCTTCGGCTTACTCGAATTGAACCCTTGACCCAATTTTCTCCTGACCACTGGGTCAAGGGTTCAATTCAGGTAAGCCGAAGAAAATAATTGGTTAATATAGGTATTCTAAAATACCTTTTTTTTAAAATTTTGTATAAATATATATTTTCTTTTTTATTACATAATACTATTGTTTTTTGCTATTATTTTAGAAGAATAAAAAGATATTATAGAGTACCTCAATATTGTTAGGTTTTTCTTTTTACCAACCTTGAACTGTTGACCTGGTGGTCAGGAGTAAACTCCTCAGTAGTCCACCACTATGAACAAAAAGGTCGGTGTTAATTTACCAAAATGTAAAATTATTTATATGTACTTAATTGCAAAATACCTTGATTGCCCAAATGAATAGGCCTGCAAATATTTTGTTCTTCGTATGTTTCAATAAAATTTCAGTGCTTCACTAAATTTCATAAGAAAATAAAAGAGTTACCATTTTCACTATTTTTGACATAATAAAAAGATATAATTTTTTTAAAAAATTTAGTTTTTTTTTTTTTGTGTTATACAAAGTAGGTACATAAATCTAATTCTTATGATAGAGACACTTAACTAATTAATTGGGGGTATTGATGAAACCTAATTATCTTTTTTAAAAAAAATAAAAATTCTAATTAAGATCTCTATTATTCTTTGTTGCATGAACACTAAAAATGATAAATCTAGGATAATTACAATCATATTTGTATATTAATTTTGTCTTTTTATAGTTGGATAAGCACGTGGTTTGTTTATTAATCGAATTTCAATTTATTCCAAATAACTTTGATCACTAACAATCTATCAAAACGAATATATGTTTTTCTGTGGGATTTAGGTAAAATATACTTTATTTTAATAATAAATAATGTAGGCATGACTTATTCTATGTTTTGGTAATAATTGTACTTGTTGGTAAATTTACACCGCTCTTGTTGACCACAATGGTTTGTGATTGAGCAGTTTTTTCTTAAATACTATGTCAAGGGTCAAGGCTGGTAAACCAAATAAAATTAATTTTATTAGGCATTTTATAATTCCTTTTATTTTTTTAAAGAATATTTTCTTTATTAGATTACAAATTATTGTATTTTGTTGTCTATTGTAGAGATTTGAAAACTTTTCAAATTTACTTTTTGATGTATTTGAATAGGAACAAATAATTTTCAATTAATTTAACTTCATACTTTTGAAGTTTTTGCTTGTGAACATTTATATTTATCAAAAATTTTAATCGTTCCAAAACTTAATTACATGTATAAATTATTAAGGGTGACATATGACTCCCCCCCCTACGGACCATAGGTGGGGTGACACCACGTCAAGGCAAGTCATGGTTTGGGTCTGAGAATGGTAAAATCATGAGAAGAATTAGGGAGACTAATTTTTAACCCACGACCCCAACCTACAGGGCGTGGGTCTACCCACGTTTTGTGGGTGCCCATTGTGGGTCCTGCTGTCTTTTGACAACTCTTTGGGCCCTCACTAGGTCACCCTTCAAGGACCCTTTGGGGGGTCCTTTGGGGTAATGCCTTGACGTGTAAGTCCTAAAACATTAGTACTAAGTTAGGGAGGTCAATTTACAACTCTTAACTTTATGATATCCCTATTTAGGATCCTACACTACAAGTTAGGCCCTAACTTATGTCATTATATTTCTGGTGTGTTACAGTGTCTCATCTATTTTTCATAGATAGCGTGGAAATTTTTTCCAAATATGACACCTGGAATTGTGCAACAATCAATTGGACTCCGGAAAGTTTAAATAAATATTCAGGCCAGAAAATCAATTTCAGTACATCTAAAGTTATCTTCTCTAGGAACTTCTCTACCAATAAATGCAATATCTGCTTGAGCCTCCTAAAAATTAGTGCAAACAACTTCTTCGGGAAGTAACGGGATTTCCCTATTTATAAAAAAGGCCGACCTGTAGTGAATTCCAATTCATTATTGATAACATGAACATCAAGCAGGTGGGATGGAAAACCAAGTTACTTAACTTAGAGGGAATATCTTTTCTAAGGCAATTGTCAATAGTATCCCCTCACATGATATATGCCGTACAGTAGTCTTCAATTTATAATCACAGAATCCACTAACAAAATCAAAAGGGATTTCATATGGGGAACCACAGTTGACAAAAGAAAAATGTACCTTATTGGGTGGGACATTGTCACTAGGAACAAGGAAAATGGGGCACTCTGCATTCAAGAGTGCGACATTAGGATTAAAGTATTGTACTCAGCTTTGGCGTGGAGAACCTTTGACAACCCAAATACCCTTCGGAGAAGAGTCCTCACTAGTAAAAACCTCAAAAAAGCAAATGTTCCAGACAAGACAAAGGTGGTCTATAACACTTGGAAAAAATTCAAAATGTATGGGAAGTGTGTCAAAACGCAACTAGATGGGTGTTCCACAATGGAGAAAAAGTTTTCTTCATTAGTAAAACTTTGATTCCTCACTGCCCTTCACTTGAGAAAATCATCTTTTGGGCCCTTTAAGGAAAAAGAGGGAAACCTCAAAGTTAGGGACGTTCATGAGAATGCAGCAAAAGCACATGCAATCGTACACGGTAACTCAAGTAGTACAATGACTTTTTCGAGCCGGATTGTAGAACCAAAAGGACTTCAAATCAACAAACACTAACTTTTTTGTAACTTAAATAAATTTACTTATGCAAAATACAATTTTAGGAATATGTTTATATCAACTAAATAAAATAATTTCTAATATTAATTACTACAATTAAAACTGTTGCAAAAAAAGGAATTTCACAATTTTGGGAATACTCCAGGGTTGTAGAATAAATTTATCAAATATAACAATAACTTATCATAACATTTAACATTTTAACCTCATTATTGATTCACAAGGTGGATTTTACGATCATGATCTCTAATTGCTACTGCCATTGATAGCTAACTACATTGTTGAGCGGGGATAGGCATAAACCAATAGCAGAGCATTAAGATAAGATGTTGCACATTAATCAATCACGATATATAGGCACAATTCTATCCTATATACCATACACTCTAAGTTTTACCCTAGAATGAACACGTTTCTAACATTTCTTGGCTTATCCCTCTATTCGACTTCTGAGTTCAATAGGAGACAATAAGTTTATATTAATGTTAATCAGTCATAAAAATAATTACACAAGAATTCAAGTATAAATCATATGAAAACTCATCTGATGCTAAAAACATATACCATTAAGCAATTAATCGTAGCTATAACCTTAGATTCATGGAATTTAACTACTCACGGTATATACATCATCAAATAATGTTCAAAAATCATATAAATATTTACCAAAATGAAAGAGTAGAAGAGAAGCCCTAGGGAATGTCAGCAAAATCGCCCAAATCCGGTTTTTCCATATTTCAAAAGCTGAATAATGATAAAATAATACAATTGGACTATTTATAGTCTTAAATAAAACCTGAGATGCAAATATGGAGTCCAAGTCTTCAACTAGAACCTATTCCCTCTATTAAAATTTTGAATAGTTCGAGCCAACTCCGCAACGCGCGTCCATTGCGCGCTCTACTGGTTTGTAAAATTAGTTTTTCACATGTTGGCTTCAGCTCTGCGACGCAGAGGTGCTCACTCAGATGGTATTTTTCAAGCTTCTTGGCTATTTCTCTTTAGCAGTTTCGACTTCTATTCTCCGATCTCATGCACGATGTCCTTTTTTGCTATTTTTCCTGGCTTTGCACCCTACAACATCTAATCATATTAGTTAGAGGGAACACGATAAATGGACTACAAAATTGCACCATCTATTAGGAATTTGATCTCATACTTACCTAGATACATGGGATAACTTGGCCTTTAGGTGCATAAATACGCCTAAGATTACCACCCCACGCTTAAAGCTTTGTTTGTCCTTGAACACTTCCTCTCTTTCATGCATACTACGACTCTATTACCTTTCCTACTTAAGACAATTAAGTGTTTGGCACAATAACCACACGAATATCAAAATATGTGTGACAACAATATGCATTCAATAAGGAAACTCGTAAAAAACTATCTTGCCACAAGAATGGACTCCTGTAACGCAACAAACTCATGCACAATTTTTGGATACATAGTTACAATAGTTACTATCCCTTATTAAACATGTGCACTAACCACAAGTGAACACCTTAATTTACTCACACATAAAAATTCAAACCATATTATGTGTGGGAAGGAGATTTTGCTCACAATATAAACAAATTGTATGTCGAAACCAATGAACCATACGCTTTCCCTTAGTGTAATGCATCACTACTTCCAAGAATGCGGTATTTCAAGATCAATTAAGTCTTTTAAGGGTTGTAATTTAGGATAGGGAAAAGGTAGTAAATATTTTTGTCTATGAATGGTGACTAGATTCTTAAGCGCTTTAATACAAGAAAAACTTCATTTTTGGACATTCTTTTAATATGTTTCTTCGTATGCCTCTTTTCATAAAACCACTGGGTCCTTTGTTTTAAGGAACTCAACATTACTTTCTTCCTGATAAGGGAACTATTATTATATTTACTTTTTTTTTTCTACACAATCCATACATATGAAAAGGGATTTCACACTTGTTTTTTCTTTACCTTCATTATTGTTCACTCCAAGCGCATAGGCGCTTTTGGATCAATTTTATAGGCAATAGAAGGAACAACAATAAGCTTCATGTTTTGCTACCAAAGAATAAGTCAAAGGCTCGATGGGGTTAACTAAGGATTAAATCGAGTACAAGAAGAAAACAAACAAGCCTATCAAATAAATCCTATATCACTTCCTCAACTCCATATCCTCTCTTTCGCTCTGCAAACACACCCGACAAGTTTTGAAATCAATTAGTAGCAAGGAATACACAAACCTCACACACATGGCACACATTCAAATAAGAAGTTATCACAACACACTACTCCTCTGTCATTGAAACAAATTCATTTTAAACAAATGTTATTTAGAGTCACATACAAGATCTTAAAAGTCTCAACACAGATTTATCCATTAGTTTCAACCTTCACCCTAACTCAATGCAGTTGTGCAGCCTTATAAAGATTCTAACCCTACAAACCCAATGAAAGAAACTACCCTTAATATGGTCTTCATCCATCAGTCAAAGGGAAGCTTGACTCAACTAAGACAGTGACTCAATCCTAGAAAATTTAAAAAATTATATGGTTAAACGGGACTATCCTTGGCCAAAGAATCGAAAAAACTTCCACGAACCCGAAAAAATAGCATAAAAATATTTACATAGATATAATAATCCCACTACATTTAAATATTTTAAAATGTAGCACTGTTTCTAGTGTGAGATATATCAAAATGAAAGCAAAGTAGCGTGGGTGTACTTCCCTGATCATTCGTCCATGTAATAATCACTATCGGTGCCCTCAAGAGCCAATATGTCACCCTCCTCTACATCAAAATCGGATTAACTATTTGACATGATTCGTCTGTTGTCCTAATCAGTTGGAACATCATCTCATACGACTCTTAAAATGAGGTCCCGAGTCCAGCAATGATTCAACATGTTCATTTAGAGGGAACCTCGTTGCTATATAAACGAAATGCTTCTTATTTAAAGCTCGACACCCAGTTGTATAGCATAGCATTTCCAGTCCCAACATGTGTGTTGTGATCAGATCATCCTTCCTATTGCGCTTAGCGGTACTAAGGGTGGGTCCGTGGACATTTCACGACCCCTTTGTCTTTTTGACATATAAGGGTTCAGTGAACAAAGGTTCCATGTAGTCCACACTTTCCTTTAGTACTCCAGCTAGCTGCAAAAATCAGTGATTAGTCCCCAAAAACATACCTTCGACCTCGATGCACTCTAGTCCTTCACATGGACGATTTCAACACCGCACATATATTTATGGGTACATCCTTCATCAGAGCATAGGCCAAGCACACACGGTCCCTCGTCATTTTAGTGAGATGCGACCCGTGTATTAAGCAATCTATAGGCACAAGCTTCACATTTCATTTGAGCATAAGGATATGATTGATGATAGCTACAATGCCCATGCCTAATACACTTCGCAGTGGACTGTGCTCCACACAGAGTTAAATCTGCTGATAAGGAGGATCGACAGTGAACCTCGTTAGGACATTGGAAGGGGCATCTACAGTAGCCAATATATTATTTATAGTTAAGGGTGTCAGAGGGACCATCACGCCATACACCGTTACAAAGTGAGAACAACATCAGGTTTCCAATTTGCATAGAATTCCGAACTATACTAATATTGCACTCTGGTGAAACCCATATATACCTCTTTTGGGCAGCACATAATTTGAGGGAACTCCTTCTCTAATAGAACATCATCAACTATCACATTTTAAAAGTACTTAGCTTCAATGTGTGATTGAATCCATTTTTTCCTCACATGTGCTTGCCTTATCCCCGTAGCATTAGGTCTTTGGGACTGCAGGTGCTGGGGGAATAGTTGTTCTAGTTATCACTCTATTACCTCTGCTAGACGAAACTATTTTCCCATATCTTTGTGTGCCAGACTTGATGTAGAGGTCCACGATACAGAGTTGTCGCAACATGCCTTGTGAATTCTGGTTAGTCACGCGGGAGAATTTGTGCTCAACGGAAGCAAGTCTGCGACATGATCCATTCCTGGATTCTACGCTTAATCCTTCACAGTTGTCGCAATTCACATCTACAAGTCAATGATGCACATCTTTCATGGACATGACTTGTGATTTAATTTATTCTTCTGGGGGCCATCACCTTGCAGAAACAAGTCCACAATGCGGTAAGGTCGGGGACCCCCCAATTTTTATCCCAAAAATTTTCCTTTTTGATTTTTAAAATTAAAAATTACAACATCTAAAATAAATAAACTAACCTATAACTAAAAACAACAAGAATTAATCTATCAAAACATAATAAAAATAAAAAGTTCTCTGTAGTATAAAGTCATGGGTTGCCTCTCGAGTAGCGTCTGATTTAACGTAATGGCACAACTCAACTCCCCATCGTTTATTGCTCAAGTTCAAACTATTTTCTTCTCCATCCATTTCTTGTCCGAAGTAATGCTTCAGCCTCTGTCATTCACTATAAGCGTAGACAATTTTCTTTGTTCTATAACCTACAACTCCATGGTTTATCATGTACACCACCTCAAATGATCCGTTCCATTTTGACTTCTTACGTGGAAACAACCCCATCAGAGTTAAACAATAATACATTTTTACCAGGCTCTAATATTCGGGAGAAAATATTCTTATGATGCCATAGATCTTTGCATTTTCATAGGCATAGAGTTTGAATTCCTCCAATTCATGTAGATGGTGCATTTTTTTTTTCTCCCTGCTAATTTCGGATCCATATTTAAGTTTTTCACTGCGCAATAAGCTTGATGTTCTAATTCAACCGTAAAGGAAAAGACTTTAACAAACACAAAGTTCTAGGGAGAAGTTCATATTGGTGTCTTATTGGTTGTCTTGTTCGACTACAATTCATCATCAAGCTTCATTGCCCAATCTTTCCTTTGGGCATTTACTTTGTTTTTGAAAACTTTCTTCACCTCCCGATGTGATATTTCTACGTGGCCACTAGTTTTAAGGTGATACATTGTAGCTATCGTGTGCCTGACCCTGTATTTAGCTAACATATTCTTCACCAATTGACTTGTGAAGTGCTCCATTATTGATTATTTCACTAGGGTATCCAAATCAAGTGAAGATATTTCTTCAGAATCCATATTACCACTTTAGAATCATTAATCAACATAGTCCACAACCACAAGTATGTATTGATTTCAATTTGATGGAGGTACTGGTCCCATGAAGTTGATCCCCATACATCAAATATTTCTACCTCCAAGCTGTAATGCAATAGCTTCTCATATTTTCTGGAAATAGTCCCCATCCTCTTGCATTGATCATAACTTTTTACATACCCTCCAACATCTTTAAAAAAAGTAAAACAAAATACCATATTCGAGCACTATCACGTACTGAGAGAACTTCCTAGATGATACATGGCGTACTCAAACCTATAGCGGTTGTATGCAAGCTTTGCATTAATTCATCGCATAGATACCAAAAATAGTACAGATTCAAAACCATACGATTCAAAATATTTCAAAACTCAAGCAGAAGTCTAAGTTTCACATGACTATCTTAGTCCTAATCTAAAAAAACATAATAGAGACATATTTTCTTTACAATTGTATTATTAATAATGGCATAGGCCTATGAAAGAACTAAAGATGATAAAACTCCTTGTCCTCGATCAATGAGGGCATACCAAGTCTTGAAGGAAACTATATCCAAGCAATTGAATCCTAGATATAACCAATTACTCGCCGGAACCTACAGTTGTAGTGAAAACTTAAAAAATATGGGTTAGCACACAAAAAATGTACTAAGTATATGACTATGCAAAAACATGCTTTAAAAAGGTACATTTGGTTTGAAACCACGCATAATGCCACTTTTAAAAAATTGTTGTACAAGAGAATAACATACACACAAAACAAGTATAATCATCATACAAACAATAACATCTCATTTAGATAATACCAATATGTAAGCCATTACCTTTACCTCTTAACCTTCACCTCAACTAACAATCATGCTATACGTTTTACAATGTATGGATAGTGCCCCATACCGCCATCCACACTAAGGTCACCAAAAGTGAACTCAACCTTCAATCTTTTCCACCTTTACACAATAAAGCATTTAAGAGACATAACATTGCATATGTCAATGTGTCACATTAGGAGCATTAAATAAGAAAACCCCTAAGTCATAGTTGTGCAATGTACAAGTAGCATCCCATAATATTACTCTTACGAAGTACATGAAATGACCATAGGAAAGTACATTCATATAAAATAAGGCATGATAACAGAGCAATTCATGATACGTTTCAATTATAGCATGCATCTTTACATTTAAGTATTTAAGAGTAAACATTACTCAATCACTTTGTTTAGAGAACTTTCATTCACTAAGGGCACATTCATTCATTACAGACACGTTTATTCATTGGTCATTAAGACCTTAGAGAAGTCACTATAGCCCTCTTGAAGCCTACTAGCGCCAGGTGTGGATAGGTTCTCATACTAATACTCACACTTCATAGAACTTCTCAAGAGACTAGAATTCATATATCACATAATGGGAATAAGCATTTAACAGACATAGACCATAAGAGTTAGTTCATGGAATCCGTTGTTCTGTCCCCACATAGAAAAAAGGTGGTCCCTTTGCATAAGGGATACCGATAATATTAGCTTGGATTGACTTGAATCCACTAGATAATATCCTATGTGGGCACATAGTTATGGGATATGAACGATGTTCATCCAGATCCGGCCTAACATTGGGAGAACCTTCGTCTAACCATATCCTCTCGATGCTTAGCCTACATTCCCATAGAGTAAATTCATTAAAATTACATTCATGTTCTTGAGATGGACACAAAAATAAGGACTATTGACCCAAAGCAAATACACATGAAGGGCCACCACAATTTTGTCAAGTGATTCAGGGTATAAGGATAGCTCATTGATCATCCTAGGAAGAGCCACCATCATTAGCTCTACCGCTCCTAGGTTCATCATTTCGCACAAGTAGGAGGCCACCACCATTAGGTCTACCACTTCAAGGTTTCACATTCACATACAAGGAAGGGCGACCACAATTAGGTCTATCGGTCTGAGGTTTCACATTCACATTAGCACGTAGACTCTTCATGAAATGTTACCACCCTTAGGTCTAACAACACAAGATTTAGCAAAGATTAATTCAAAATTCATTCATTTATAGAGAGACTACCCACATTAGGTCTACCAATCAAAGACATTCATTCATTCATCAACAAAGAGCTACCAACATTAGGTCAGACAATTCATGATCATTTAGACATTAAGTCAAGACACATTCATTATTCTAGAAAAGGTTCTCTAGACTACCAATTCAAGATTCACATTCAAATTTACATTCAAATATACAAGAATAAGGTTCCATAGCCTGCCAATTCAAGAGATTCAACATTTCCAATATATATATATATATATATA
>NC_028647.1:41343584-41355962 GCF_001406875.1 Solanum pennellii
ATATATATATATATATATATACACACACACACACACTTCAAGACATGATCACCTTAATTCCATTGAATACACATTCACATAACTAGTAAATAAGCACCTCCACCTTTCAAGTGAATAAATATCATTTCATAATTTATATTCAACAAGAGATCGATCACAATTTATCTTCAAGTCCTCACGTCAAAACTCACTAATACATTAATACATCAACAATTTATCATAATTTTGCATAGATAATGATTCTGTTCAAAAATCTAAATCAATTTGGCAATTCATCAACATTCATTCATGATCAATAACCCATATCATAAGGAACAGTCTAGGAAATTTAGAGAAACCATGGTTTCATAGATTTTTTCATCATAAATCATCAATCAAATAGTAATTTAATCATACCGATGCAATTAGAAACTCTTTGAAATTGTTCGATGTAACAACCCATGAGTTTGAGTAAAACATGGGTTTTTATTAAACATTGAAATTGACTCTAGGGTAAATATTACCGTTAGATGTAAGATCATCATACCTTATTAGATGAAATCCCACGAAAATTGGGGAAGAATCTTTTTGAAATCCCCAACCTTAGCTTGAACTTGACCTTGATCTCCAACAAAATTCTAGAGAGAAGATATTTTAGGAGAGAGAGTTTTGATTTGAGAGATGAAGTCTAAATTAGGGTTTTATTGATTTAATACGTATAAAATACATTAAATGACTTATATTAACCGTCCACACACTAATAGGGTCTTTGGGCGAATTTACCCATTCACACGCACAATGGTCGAGTATAGACAACATACATAGGTTCCATCTATGAAACCACCCCATCCACGGACCGTATATAGGTCCACAGGATGTACTGTCAAACTGTGGTTTGGTTCAAAGACCCTTATTTATTGCTCTTGACCTTTGGAGACCATTTAATGGGCGTGGATGGACCTACAAGTCGTGGACCCCTTTCGTAGGTCACTCTCAAATTGGCAACTTCAAGGTTTCCTTGGGGTCTTGGGGTTTCAACTTAGGTTCTTCCTCAAGGACCCTTGGGGTGCTACTTGAGGAGTCGTACCTTGAAGTCTAACCCCTAAATACCTCAACCATGTCTTAGGTTAACATAAAATAACATCAAACCTTACATCAACCTCAAATGCACACATGTTAGGCTCTAGTTTCACTAGTTAAGTTTAGGATCGTTACATTATCCCACACTTACGAACATTCATCTTCAAATGACGCTTAAACACATTAAGTGGTAAATATTTAAGACTAGCATCCCACAATCATACATTCAAAATCAAAATAATGCACAAAATTAGGAGGAAACATAAGCTCAACATCAATAAACTCAAACAAACTTCATGCAATGCAAGCAAGTAGGAACTACATAAACAAACACATTATGCATCAAAACTTCACAATCAATTAATTAGAGGAACTTCCTTCTCCATATTAGATCATGCTCATTACAACATCATTAGGCAAATCTGTAACACTTTCAAGAACACCTTTAAACGTGCTCAACAATTGAACTCATATGAGTCTACAAAATTGGGTCTAAACTCCTCAAACACTTCACAAAATCACTTCTTTCAATTCTATTGTCAGAGAAAAACATCACTAAACTTTTATACTCTTTTTTAAAGGAGTCTACTCACCCAACATCTATAGGCATCACTTAGACACCACTATTCATCAAATATTTTCCACAAACCTCAAAACTCCATCATGAACTTCTACCAACCTCACACATAACCATAAAGCAACTCATCCACACCAAAAAATTTCATTCAACTATAACAACTCTTAACTAGTCATATTACCACAATAGCATCTCTACTTACCTTTTCTCCCTCGAATCCACGAAGCATCAACCCTTTAAGTAGTCATATCTAGAAGACCACCGCACAAGGAATGAGAGAGAGAGATCTTATGGAGTTGAGCTCTGTGGCATGACACAAGAGTAATGAAGAAACTGAAGCTTCTAACGTCCTATAGCAGCTCACTCATAGATGTGTCACAGTTCACACCAATAAACCAACTCTACTAGACGTGGCATGTGAGACATCAACCCAAGAACCATTCCCAATATCTTATGCTTTAAGACCAAGTTTGTCACGCCTCAAGAGCACCACCTTAATATGACAGGGCATACTCGACTCGGAAGGGGTCTTATACAAGCCTCATGGAATTCAATCATCGCATAGATACTAGGCATACTACGAAATTAAAACCATATGATTCAAAACATTTCAAAACGCAAGAGGAAACCTAATTCTAACATGGTCATTTTAGACCCAATCTAAAAAAACACAATAGGAACACGATCCCTTTACAATCAAATTCTTTAAAATGTTCTTACAAAATAAAAGAACTAGGAATAATAAAAGTATTTGTCCTTGATCTATGAGGACATACCAAGTCTTTAAGGAAACTCTATCCAAGAACTTCAATCTTAGATAGAACCATTCACTTGTCGGAACCTACACTTGTAGTACAACATAAAAAAACATGGGTTAGCACACGAAAATGTATTAAGTATGATGAACATGCAAAAATATGCTTTAAAAAGGGAAATTTGGTCTAAAACCATGCATTATGCCACTTTTGCACCGTTGTACAATAGCATAAGAAACATATAACACAGGTATCATCATCATACAAACCATGACATCTCATTTAGGCAATACCAACATGTAAGTCATTACCTTTATCTTTTAACCTTCACCTCAAGTAACCATCATGCTATATCTTGTGCAATGTATGGATGGCGTCCCATACAACCATCCACACTAAGTCACCATACTAGTATCACCAAAAGTGAACTCAACCTTAAATCTTTTCCACCTTTACATAATAAAGAGTTTGAGAGACATAACGTTACATAAGTCAACTTTGCACAGTAGGAGAATTACTAGGACAATCTCTAAGTCATACTAGAGTATAATACCATAATACTACTCACACTAAGTACCCGTTTGAAGTCACCATAAGAATGCGCATTCATATATAAGGCATGATAAAGGAGAAACTCATGATACTGTTCAAGTATAACATGCATCTTATATTTAAACATTTATGATTAAACATTACTCAATCACTTTATTTAAAAAACTTTCATTCACCAAGGACAGATTCACTCATTCAGGAAACTTTAATTCATAGCATCCCATATTACCACCACACTTCATATAACTTCTCAAGAGACTACAATGTACATCTAACATGATGGTACTAAGTCTTTAACCGACATAAACCATGAGAGATAGTTAATGAAACCCGGTGCTCTATCCCCACATCGAAAAGAGGTGGTCGTTATGCCTATGGAAGACCGGTAATATTAGCTTGGATTGACTTGAATCCACTGGCTAATAGCCTATGCGCGCACATATTTATGGGATATGAAAGAAGTTTATTGAGATTCGGCTTAATGTTTGAGAACCTCCATCTAACCACATCCGCTTGGCGCTTATCATGTATCCCATATAGTATATTTATTAACATTACATTTGTGTGTTTGAAAGGTCCACAAATATTAGGACTAGCGATCCAAAGTACATACCCATGAAGGGCCACCACCATTAGATCTATCGATTCAAGGTATAAGGATAACTCATTTATCTTCCTAGGAAGATCCAGCACCATTAGGTGTACGATCCTAGGTACATCATTTAACACAAGAAGGATCCCACTGCCATTAAGTCTACCGCTTGAATGTTTTACATTCACACACAAAGAAGGGCCACCACATTAGGTCTACCGGACCAAGGTTTCACATTCACATTAGCACCTGGACTACTCATGAAAGGCTACGACCATTAGGTCTAAGAATACAAGGTTAAACCTACACTAATTCATCATTCACTCATTTATATAGAGGCTAACGACATTATTTCTACCAATAAAAGACATTCATTCATTCATTCATAAAGAGGTCACCAATATTGGCTCTACCAATTCATGATCATTTAGAAATTAAGTCAAGATACATTCGTTATTCTGGAAGAGGATGTTGTACCATACCAATGAAAGATACGCATTTACCTTTACATTCATTTATACAATAACAGGGTGTCTAAGACTGCCAATTCAAGATATACAACATTTGCATTATAGAGCCTTTCACATTCAATCATCATCATTTCTTCATGAGTGTTAACTGAGAATATACTTTTAATCACAACACATTGACATCCTATGCAAGTTCATCATTCTATCATTGGCACCACATGTATATATATACTTCAATACATGATCACCTAAATTTCATTGAATTCATTTTCACATAACTAGAAAAAGCACCTCCACCTTTCAAGTGGATTAATATCAATTCACAATTCTAATTCAACATAAGGTTGATCACAATTTTCCTTCAAGTCCTTAGGTCTCAACACAGAAAAACTCCAATAAATAAATACATCAATAATTAACCGTGATTTGGCATAGATAATGATTTAATTCAATGATCTATAGACATAATTCTTCAGCATTCATTCATGATCAATAACCCACATTATAAAGCACAATTTAGAAAATTGAGAGAATTCATGATCAACTTGACCTTGATCTCCAATGGAGTTATTGAGATAAGATATTTTGGTAGAAAGGGTTTTTATTTGAGAAATGAAGTCTAAATGAGGGTTTTAATATTTTCATACTTTTAAAATACCTTAAAATAACCTTTTACACATTAATAGGCACTTGGGGTGAATTTACCAATTGACCCCCACATAGGCTGAGTCTACACAGCACACATGTGCCATCTACGAAGCTCCATCCACGGACCGTGGATGGGTTCAAGGGACGACTTTCCAATCTTGGTTTGGTTCAGAGGCCCTCATTTATTGGTCTTGACCTACAAAGGACATATACGGGTCGTGGATGGAACTACAAGGTGTGGACCCCTTCCGTAGGTCACCCTCAAAATAGCAACCTCATATTTTCCTTGGGGTCTTGGGGTTTTGATTTTGGGTCCTCCACAAGTACCCTTAGGGTGGTCCTTGGGGAGTCATACCTTAACTCCAAAACCCTAAACACCTCAACCATGACTCGAGTCAATATAGAACAACAGAAAACCTCACATAAAACTCTAACACACACACACATTAGGCTCTAGTTTCACTAGTTCATTTTTAAGATTGTTACAACCACCTTATCTGTAGTACGCACACCTCCATGATGACCACACACGAAGACAAGTGGAAAACATCCATCACTTGTCTCATCTTATATGTATAACCAAGCATCATAGATCAGGTTCCTCTTTTGATGTGTGGTTGCACCCTTTGGTAACAATCCGCTCACCAAATAATTTATAGTATCTGCATACTACGATAGTTTTGTCACCTCTAGCGCCAATAGTTGTTCATCAGGTATATTTTCTCGAATCTGAGTTTTCTTCCCCACATATTACGCACTTTTCACCTGGACAATTGATCTGCAATCTAATTTTGAGAACCTCTTAGATCCATGATCTCCATGTCAAACTCTTGCAATAGCATAATCCATCGAACTTTGTATCCTTCTGATTGTACAGGTTCCTGATAGTTGTATGGACAGTATAAACAACAACTTTACTCCCTACCACAGAAGATCTAAATTTGTCAAAATCATAGACCAATGCTAGCATTTCTTTTTCGATAACCGTGTAGTTGGTTTGGGCTGCATCCACAATTTTTCCTTCATAATAGATTGAGTATAACACTTCTCCTTCGTTTTGTCCTAACACTGCTCCTATAGCCACATCACTTGCATCACACATCATCTTAAAAATGAAGTTCCCAATTTTGGGGAAGTCAAGATTGGAGCTTCTTTCAACTTCTTCTTCTAGGCTTGAAAAACTTTAATGCACTGCTCATCGAAGACGAATTTCATAACCTTTTCTAGGATACTACACATGGGTCTTGCAGTCTTAGAGAAAACTAAACAAACATGACCCAAAAAAAATCTCAACCCTTCGAAAGAGATTGGGGGATGTAACTTTTCTATGACTTCCACTTTGGCACACTTCCAGTCCTCGCTTAGACACCTTATGTTCCAATAGAATTCCTTCCTTCACTAGGAAATGACATTTTTCCTATTTTAGGACGAGACTAGTTTCCTCAAATCTATTGAGCCCCTTGTCTGAATTCTCCAAACACCTGTCAAAATACTCCACAAAGAATGATAAATATCCATTAATATCTCCATAAAATCTTCGACCATATTATGAAAGATGGTCAGCATGCATTTTTGGAAGGTGGATGGGGCATTGCATAGCCCAAATAACATTTGTTTGAAGGCATATGTCCCATACGGACAATTGAATATAGTTTTCTCTTGGTCCTCTGGTGCAATTAAGATTCGAATGTATCCTATATAGTCATCTAGGAAACAACAATATTCTTGTCCAGCTAACCTGTCCAGCATTTGATCAATAAAAGGAATAGAGTAGTTATCCTTTTATGGTGGATTCACTCAATTTCATGTAATCCATGCATATTTTCCACCCCATCACTGTGTAGTTTGGATCAACTCATTATTTTCATTGGTGATTATTGTCATGCCTACTTTTTTAGGTGCACGCCGAACCGGGATGACCCACTTGCTATCTAAAGTCGGGTATACAGTACCCTTATTTAGACATTTAATCACCGACTTGCGCACCACCTCATTCATCACTAGGTTTAATTTGCTCTAAGGTTGTACACTTGACTTATGGCCCTCCTCCATCAATGTCATGTGCATGCATAAAGCTTATTTGATTCCATGTATGTCAGCCATATGCCAACATATCACCTTTTCCCTCTTCCTCAATATTTTGAGACAGGCCTCAGCCTGAACTTCAGACAAAGCAGAAAAGGAATTCAAGTAACGATTCACCAGAACCTAAAATGCATACCTGAGATGAGAGGGGAGAGGTTTTAATTCCAACTTCCGTGCTTCCTAAATTGATGTCTTAGGAAGTGGTCCCAAGACTCTATTTAATGGTTCCAAAAACATGCGAAGCATACTCACGTTTGGAGCATCTATAATGCCAGCCAACTCTCAGGCTTCATCGTCCCCCTAACTTTCCTTCCAAATTAACACTTTCTTTAAAGGGTCTTGGGCTTCAACATATTTAGATGTTGTTTTCTCATCAATGAATGTAATTGCTGACAGCTCCTCATATATTTCAGGAAACTTCATTGCCTTGTACACATCAAAGACATTTACCTTGTCATGAACCCTCATTGTCAGTCTACCAGCCGCCACATCAATTAAAGCACCACATGTTTCTAGGAATTGGAGTCCCAAAATAAATGGGACCTCTAGGTCATGCTGAAAATCCAAGATGACAAAGTCAACGGGGAAAATCATAGTTCCTACATGGACTAAGACATCCTTAATAACGCCATATGGCCTTGCTACCGAAGGGTCAACTAATTGCTAACATTATGGTTGTGGACCTGGTCCTTCCTAGTCCCAATTTAAGAATTACATAGACTTAGGCATCAAGTTGATACTTGTGCCAAAATTGCACAACCCTCTTGCCAAAATTCACTTACCAATTTTATTTTCACAGTAAAACTCCCTGCATATTTAAACTTAGTTAGGAGCCTATTCTATATCCTAGAATTGCACTAAGTGCCACTATTGCATACTCCATCAATCTACTCTTGTTGTCCACCACATATTTAACATATTTGCCATAATTAGGAGTACATGCAACACATCAATCAAATGAAATTTAACAAGTACTTGTGTAAGTAATTCAATAAACTTACCAAAACATCCCTCCTCCTTCTTTTTGAATTTATGTGGGAATGTAGGAGGTGGTTTTGCTTTTGGTTCCTCATCCACCCTTGGCTCACTTGTCCAAATTCATCTACCTGTTTTACTTTTTCTTCAGCAAATTTTGTGTTTGGTGTTAACTCCTCCAATGGACTCCCACTACGGGTACTCACAACATTTACCTGTTTTGGGTGTGGATCAATATTTCCAGGCAAACCCCCTTTGGTCAAGAATTTTGGGCACTAGCGAACTACCCAAGCTGCTTCCCTAAATACCAAGTCACTAGTTGATTGTTTCAGACATTTGCTGCAAACTTAGCTTGGTAAGCCATGATTTGTTTATCATGTCCTCCACAGTTGAATCAGCTTGATTGGCAATTACCATGACCTTGTTGGTTTCCATGGCTTTGTTGATTGTAATGTTGCCCACCACCTTGTGGCATGTATTGGTTCTGACGTTGGTGTTTGTTTTGATTACCACACCATGAAAAGATTTGGTTGTTCCGCCAACTTGGATTTTAGGTGTTTCCATAATTTTGGTGATTTCCTCCTCGCTGGGCATTACCTACAAAATGAACAGATTATGGGTTTGCTCCACATAACTTAGCAATGTAATCTCTACCTCCACATACTTCAAACCATGCTGGTAGTTGCTACACCATATTAACTGGAGCTTGCTGTTATGCTAGTGACATGTTGTTGAAGTGTGTAGTAATCATATTTTGCATTGCTGCAATTTGTGCAGTTAAGGTTGTCACTACATCCAGTTCTAACACTAGAACAGTCTTTTGTACAACCAGTATAGCTCCTCCTCCATTCCACTCGGGATTACCTTGTGATATTTTGTTAACAACTCATCATATGTCTTCTCCAAATCTCGTCAATCTGCAATAGAATTGAGTAAAATTTTGTGTTTGGTTTTGACCCTTCAATTAATGTGTGGACCAACACTTCATTAGCTTGTTAATGATGTGGAAAACTTAGAAACAGGACTTAAACCTGGCTCAAGCTTGGTGAAAATTTTCTTCTCCTTTTTTTCATAAGCTTAATATGTCGCTTCTGAGGTTCACTGTTTTCCAGATGGAAACACCTTATAAAGAACTTCCGAGCAAGATCATCCCAAGATTTTATGAAATTTTCGGTCTCAGAGTTCAATCATACTTTTTCTTCCCCAAGAAAATAAACGTGTCACGGATCTTAAGGAATTTCTGAATATGTACTTGTGGGTCCTCATGAAATACACCAATGAACTACCCAATTGAGTGCAATAGTTGCATCATGTTTTCACTTAATTCAAACTATCCACCAACTACAGGTTTGTGAATACTTGAAGTAACATTGGTGGTGTGTGGGATTGCAACGTCTCTCGCTGTCATTTCTGTTGCAGGTGTCTTGATCCTCTATTTCTTCACGGGTTACATGTTCACTATCGACAATAGGAACATTGTACGTGACTCTTTTTTGCCTTCTCCACTAACGAACAAATCTCACTGGTTCACCTATACACTCTACCAAGTCTGGGTCGTCCTGCACAGTGAAATCTTGACACAACCTGTAAAATGAATACTCAAGATCAAGTTGTCCAAACTTACACAAATAATTTAGAAAATTAAAAATTAAATGTCTGCTAATTTTAAAGTCCTTAGCACTGGTGCCAAAAACTTGTTGCAAAGGACTTCAAATAAACAAACACTAAATTTAGTGAAACTAAAATAAAATTATTTATGCGACTGATGATTTTAGGAATTTATTTATATCAAATAAATTGAACAATTTCAAAAATTTTACTACAATTAAAACAATTGAAAATTAAGGAATTACACAATTAGGGAAATATTCCAAGGTTGTACCATACACCGATTTGTAACGTAATAATAACTTATCCTAATATTCGACATGTTAACCTTATTATCGGTTCACAAGGTTGATTTTACGATCATGATCTCCCGACCTCTTATTGCCTACCACCATTGATAGCCTAACTACATCATTGAGTAGGGATAGGCATGAAACAATAGTGGAGCATTAAACTATTATCTTGAACATTAATCAAATGCAACATATAGGTATAATCCTATCTGATATACTAAACACTCTAAGTTTTATCCTATAATGACCACGCTTTTCACATTATGTGGTCCATCCCTCTATTCGTCTTCCAAGTTCAAGAGCGGACTATAAGTTTATTTTAATGTTCATCAGTCAATAAAATAGTTCAACAAGAATGCAACAATAAATCATAAGAAAACACATGTCATGCTAGAAAATAAACACCACTACGCCATTTATCGTAAATACAACCTTAGAATAAGGGAATTTCGCTTCTTATAATATGTAACATCATCAAATAATGTTCAAAGATCATAGAAGTGTTTACCAATATAAAAAAGTAGAACAAAATTTCTAGGGAATGTCAGCAAAATCACCCAAATCGTGTTTTACAGTTTTCCAGAAGCTGAATAACCATAAAATAATATAGCTATAGTGTGAAGTAAAACATGTGATGCAAATCTTCGGTCCAGGTCTGCACCCTTAACATTTCAAATATCATGAGCCAACTCCTTGACGCATGTCCATCACACATTCCACTAGTTTGTCAAATTAGTTTTCCACATGCTGGATTCAGCTTCGCATCGAGGAGGTACTTCTTCACAATGTATTATTCCATCTTCCTAGCCATTTCTCCTCACCAATTTTGACTATTATTCTCCAACCTCATGCATGGTGTCATTTTACACTCCTTTTCCTTTATTTTCACCCTGTGGCATCTAATCATATTGGCTAAAGGAAAAATTATAAATGGACTAAAAAATTTTACTACCGATAAGGAATTTTCTCTCAAACTTAGCTAGATATATGGAATAAACTGGTTATTAAGCGCATAAATATGCCTAAGATCGTAATGGAAAATGGAATTTTGACATCCTCTATTTTAATCTGAGCGAGGACCACAAAGCTTCCATTAGAGACTACCACATCCCATGCAATAGCCCCAAACAAGACTCCCTATTTTGAAGCCTTATTACCGATGGGATTTTCTCTGTTGTTAGTGCTTATGAACTCATCACCAACGATAGTTTGAGCTTTACCAAAAGATAAGGGACCAAATTTTTCTGGATCATGACTACCAAAATCCCAAGAAAAACTAAAACCTTTTTGGCTCTTCTAACATAGAGTACATCCTACCAGTCAATCCCGCCACCAAAAGGTCTCAATGTGAACCCACACTTCCACTGTTATAGATCCTCAAAAGAAGATATCAACCACATCTTCTTTGAGTGCCCTAATGATACTACTTTCTGGCACAACATTATTAGACACAATAAGAATATAAAGTCCATAAATGTAAACACTAGTAACTGGATCCTCTTTTGGAGCCACGTGAGGAATAAGACTTTCAACAACACCATCAATTGGAAAACCCTTTAACCATTTTTCTTATGGAATATTTGGCTTACAAGGAACAGTATTATGTTTAACAAGGTAATACACTATATCAACAGCGACAAAACCATCAGTAAAAGCATCGAATATCACTAAGTTGTGCTACAAAAAAAAAGAAATCCACTCCTAAGAAAAACACCATTTATGTTTAATGGGGACCCCGTGATAGGGGACCTATCAACTCAAAATCAATAGGGTAGTAAAGAACATCTTGGTATGGGAGAAATTGGAGATGTTTTTAGAGATCATTATGGAAATTAAGTCCAAGGTTTCAGCAACTGCATCCCAAAAACAATTGTGGCCATGGTAGAATTACAAACCCTAAAAATGGGCCTTAAACTTGGAGTAGATCACAACTTATCCCCCTTAGTCATCAACGTTGACTCTTCAAACATCGTTAACTTCACACACAAAGATTATATATCTTACACTAACTTAATTGTGGAGTGCATGTCATTAATGAAGATGCTTGGCACACTAGCATTGATGCACATCTACAGGGAACAAAACAAAACAGGGTTGCAGATAAGCTGGCGAAGGAAGGATTAAGGGCCTCTTTGGTATGACTTTTTGTTTATGACTTATAAGCCAAAAGCCAAAAGCCATAAGTTAGTATTCTAAATTATGGCTTTTGACTTATTTTTTTTATTTTGGCTTTAAAAATAAGTGCTTATAAGCACTTGTTAGATTTACCCTAACACCTCCAAACTACTTAAAAGCTATTTTGGCTTAAAAACACCTAAACTAAATCAATCCAAATGGGTACTAAAATGAGATATTTTTAATGCCCCCAATATCTTCTTAGCTCCACCAGCGCGCGCCTATCACAAGTAAGAGGAAGATAAACTACGAAAATCGCGTGTCAGAAAGGTTCATTTTGTTAACCCTATTATGCAGGGCTAGGATGTGGCCCAACACTCTTTAATTTTGGGCCCACTTACAAGGGGGTACAGACATAAACTTATATTGTCAATGACATCATATATATAACTACCTTTTTAACCAAAAAAGGGAATTTTTGTAACGACCTGTTTAGTCGTTTTGAGCAGCAGATTTATTTCTGGAAAAACTGGCTAAGATTACGGACATCACGACGGACCGTCATAGGCACGACGGCCCGTCACAGATGTCTCGTTTCAGCATACTTAGAATTCTGAAATTGGGTACTGAAAATCGACTCTCTGTAATC
>NC_028647.1:41359476-41359774 GCF_001406875.1 Solanum pennellii
GGTGATACAAATTGGTATCTGACCATCTTCATTCTATTTCGCAGATGGTTAGAACTAGAGCAACGACCGCACCAGCAGCAACAACGGAATGACAAGAAACGTCTGAGCCATCCACTGGGGCTGTGGCTCGAGGGAGAACAGCGGCAAGAGGCCGAGGTAGAGGTCGTGGGAGGACGTCCTCTAGGGGAAGAGGACGAGCACCTAGTCCATCTGAGGCTAGGGCAGTGACTCCTCCACCGACTGAGGAGGTAGTAAGAGAGGGTGAGGAAGGGGAAACTGAACAAGAGCAGAATGAGGA
>NC_028647.1:41363851-41368255 GCF_001406875.1 Solanum pennellii
AGTCTTGATGCCTTGAACTTCCGGCATGGACTAGCTTTTTAGTTATTTTTGTTCTTAGACATTCTTAGTTTAGTAATTTGAGATAGATGTTCTTGTGATGATGACTTCCAGATTTTGGGGAATTAATAGATGTTGATTTGTTTTATTTAATGAGTTTAAGTCTTCCGCATTATTTTCTGTTAATATATGTTAAAATGATAAGGGTTAGATTGGTTGGTTCGCTCACATAGGAGGGAAACTGTGAGTGCCAGTCGCGGCCCCGGATTTTGGTCGTGACATTACTACTAATGAATAATGAATAAAATATTTTCAATGAGTATTTCTTAATCAGCATCGTAAATTGTTTTTTCTTCATTTTTTAATTGAAGGGGTGAAGCTCCCGGGCCTCATATATCAAAAGAAATTATTCAATATGGACTGAGCGTTAGATGGCCATCCCAAATAAATGAATTTTCTAATAAAAGCAAATAAAAAATCAAAAAAAAAAACAAGCAATTGTTTAAAAAAAGACAATTAGGTTAAGTGAAATTTCGAAAGTCGACCTTCTCGTGACCTCATGATCGGCGACAATCATCCGTAGAGTTGACAAGACCAGATGGTTCCTTCGAAGGTTCACTAGTTATGTCAACTCCAGGTGACTTTCTCACTCATTCAACTCTGATTTTTGTGTTCTTGACTTGAAATCAAGAGCTTGCTTATGTATGATAAGCTACTATGAAGATATGTCTTCCTTACCCCAGATTTCTTGAATTATAGCTTTCTGATAGTAGATCTTTAAATCTATGAGCTGAAATTCAAGCCCTATTTTGCCCAGAAAAAATACCATAACTTGGTAGTCAACTAGAATGAAATCTTTTCCCTATTGTTAATTTTCCATAGAATGATCCCCATTGAAGCTAATATCACACATCAAATGAGAAAATCAAGGTTCTTGATTTGAACCTAATTTTCTAATATATTAGTACTAAAATTAGCATATAACAAATCACTATTACATATTAATTTGCTCTTAATTTTCTCCTTTGATAAACTAAGCCTCTAAGAGAATAAACCACACATCCAAAGGAGATTAGAAAATAAAACAGTTACCAATTAGTAAATGTTACCCCTACATATGAATAAATCACATAGAAGTAATTTGAACAGAAAAGAGATTCACCCATAGTTTTACCTAAGACTATTATCATTATACACCTTAAACTCTTACCAGGTGGCATAGTAACTACGTTTTTTGAAGTCACTTCAGGAAAAACTATAACAAAGAAAATTATCCTCTGTTCCAATAGAAAACTGTGTGATCAAAACTCGTGACCGCAATTAATCAATTTTATAGATGTATCATCCTCAAGAAATGCATGTTTATTTTATCCATATTATGTATTTTCGTAGTTATTGCTGGCATATCCTAATACTTTTCCACTATGTATTTACTACATAATGATAACATCTTTCCTTTCCATATTTGGAGCTTATTCTTCACCTATTGATGAGTTCATTGTAATCACTCTTTTTCTTATTAGCATGAATGATAGGAAAAACTAAATCATTGATTGGAAATTGTCCATATACTAGTACATCTATCAATTAAACCTCCTAGTTGTGCACTAGTATTCTGATGCATGTACCAATAACTTTTTTCTTTGTTGATTAACTGTCGCGATTAAGATTCATATCTGTTCCAATACCTTCATCATTATTTGAAAGAATTTTTCTTGTGCAACAAAATAAATAATTATGTCATATGCATAAGCTAGGTTGTTAAGATTTGCACTCCATTTAAGAACACCATAACCAATATATTTTCTATCATCAAATAAGGAATTTAAAGCCCTAGGCACAACTTCGGCAATGAGAATAAATAAAGCATGAGATAAAGGGTCCCATAGTTTTAACCCCTGGTAGAGTGAAAGAGGACTTTAGTCTACCCATTAACCAACATAAAGGTCCAACTGTTAGCTATAATCCTCCAGATGATATCAACAAACCTATCAGAGAATCCCATTTTCCTTAAGACTTTCATCTAAATGAACCATGATACCCTGTAATAAGATTTGATCATATCAAGCTTAAAATAATATTGGTTGGTTTTCCCTTTTTGGTGATATAAATGCAATATCAAGAGTAAGCAAAATATTCACAATAAGTTTCCTTCCTTTTACAATTCACTATTAGTTGGAAAAGATAGACCTTGGGATTACAATTTCCAATCTTTCATGCACCACCCTGGAAAAAACTTTATTGATGAAATTACTCAATCTTTTAGTCCTTAGATCAGAGAAAGAGTATGGATTACTTATTAAGGTAGCGACA
Source organism: Solanum pennellii (assembly GCF_001406875.1). Classification (NCBI taxonomy): domain Eukaryota; kingdom Viridiplantae; phylum Streptophyta; class Magnoliopsida; order Solanales; family Solanaceae; genus Solanum; species Solanum pennellii. Next base: position 41,366,162 of record NC_028647.1, read on the forward strand.
CAAGGTTAGTATTAGTAATACTGATAGAAAGACATGTAAAACCATCTGGATCACTTGCCCTATCCCAACCAAGATTAAATACAATATTTTTCACCTTTTCCTTTGTAAGAATAATGTTAAGAGAAACACTAACCTCTTTGATTAGAACTTGTTGAATGTGGTTTAGAAGAGAAAACTCTGTCGCTCCCTTTCTTGAGTAAACCGTGTTAAATAAAACATAATAGCTTCATCAAAAATCTGTTCTTTATCTATCAAATTCATCTTTTCCTTCTTCTCTTCACTAGAATATAGAGGAATCTAGTATTTTCAGACTGCTTTTTCGAACGACATAGTTTCGGCTTTTTGGTTCAAGTACTTCTCCTCATAGTGTGGATATTTTTTAAATCTTGTTTGTGCCTTCTTCATTACTTCTTTATTCCCACAGGATTTGGCTGTGTCTTCCCTGATAATTAATTGTTTGAAAATATCACCAAGCACCTCACCCCTCCATGACTTTAGACAACTTTCACTTTTTTCTAAATTTTGTCATAAAATCAAAGAAAATGTTCTAAAATTGAGAACTTTACCATGTCTGAGCAACCAATCGCTTGAATGATTCACGCTTTACCCAAAGATTCATGAATATTAAGGCTTTAATAATATTTACCAAATTTTCTTCACAAGATAGAAGTATAAGGGCATGTCTAGGTCCACTTCTTGAAAGATGATCGACTTTCAGTTGATTAAACAAATTTTGCATATCTTAATTTTCTATGATTATGTTAGACCTTTCAAAAATGTATTCATCCACTGCTTTACTATACCACAAAATAAATGGGCTACCTTTGTAAATTACTTTTGTGCAAAATCCAATGCAATTTGCAAATTTTTCATTATCACCTGGTTGCACATGACCCCATCTATCTTCTCTTCATCATTCAATACCACGTTAAAATCCCCAACAGTTATACATGGAAAAGTGTAGGAATTGGACAATCGATATAGATCCTCCCACAAGTGCAATCTGTACAAGCTATCACGTTTGGCATAAACTACAGCAATATAGGAAGCTTTGTTTAAAATGAGTATCATTAAGCTTTGGATTAATTTATTTGGATAAATCCACTACATATCCACTTGATTACCTTCCTTTATAAAAAAAACAATTTTTTCCATTACAATTAGCTTTGGAAAATCCATCCCACATCTCCTTATATATTTGCTGATGTGATTAGAATTTTGAAAAGGTTATATTAAAGCAAGAAAATTGAATTTATCTGCTCTATTCAACATTTGAATTCTGTGAAATGCTTTTTGAATCTTTATTGACTTAATATTCCAAAAAAAACACTTCAATGAGACTTATTCTTTTGTAACCCTCTCTTTGGCAATGTTGTGGTAGGCTGACAATCTACTGTATTCCCACCATTCTTTCCAAATTTTATTGTTTTATTGATTTTTCTTTGACTTTATCTCCATATTCTGCGCTATGTACTCCTCCACTATTCATAGTATTATCTTTTCGTGATCTAAAATGCTTGATTGTGCTTGTTTCTCAGGGTAATCCTCAACTATAAAATGAGATACAATGTCATATAAGACCTTGTGAGGTGAAGAACCATTAATTTACCCATGCTCCTGGATTTCATTTTCATTATGGTTGTATCATTTATTGGCTTGACCCTCTATCTTATCGTCTGTTGTGCCTAGTTGATGTTGCTGGTCCCTGTGCTTCTCACTTGACCCACTATGATATATATTTGAAGAACTCTGATTGCTTGTATCTGCTTTCTTTTGAAATGAACAAATATTTTGTTGTTCGTCTTTCTAGCTTTGTTGTTGACTCTGCGTTGTAACGTCTTCTGTTTCTTCCAAAATGATTTTTGTTGACACCACAATATCACTACATTGCCCCTAATATTCTGATTACACATATTTCCTTCAAAATGTCATTGTTCCTGTATCTTGACATTGGAAAAAGTAATATTCTCACATCTCGAGACCACACCCTAGAAGATATGGCACTCTCGGAGTGCAACCGGAGTACTTGACCTCTTGGAGGTCTTGTACAAGCCCTTTCGTATCATTCACTGTTTAAATATATATATATATATA
>NC_028647.1:41368372-41370580 GCF_001406875.1 Solanum pennellii
TATATATATATATATATATATATGTGTGTGTGTGTGTTATAAAATCAAGCTCATAAGAATATAATCATAAAGAGAAGAAGACAAGAGAAGTAGATAGAAGAAGAGGAATTTTCTTCTTATTCAAGTGTATGTAAGTTTAATATGTCTATCATACATAAGTGAATGAACAATCTTATTTATAGAGTGAGAAATCACTGCAAAAGTCACCATATGAAGTATCATAATAAATAGATACATTCTTATCCCAAAAGGTTCATGAACCTAGTGAATATGGATGGTTGTTCATGTACCAACTTTATGGACTATCCACTTAATTCAATGTATTTATAACACTCCCCCTTGGATGTCCATAGATAATGTGCCTGTTAAAACCTTACTAGAAAAAACCCTATGGGAAAAAATTCTATTGAAGGAAAAAGAGTACACATATCTTTTGATACGCACTATTTATTGCCTCATTAAAAACCTTACCAGGAAAACCCAGTGGGAAAAAACGTTGGTCAAGGGAAAAAGAGTGCAATGCGTATTATACTCCCCCGATCAAAACATCACTTAATTTCTTGTCATGATGTCTCCAAAATCTTCGTACATTGTGGTTGGTATATTCTTTTTCAAAGAAAAACCACACATTTCCTGAATATGGTGTGTCATTTATCTCAACCAAACACACTTTCGACTTGCTTCATGGAGGGCTTTTATTGCAACATTTGCTTTATTGATCGCCAGGATATTATTGTGCCTCCACATGAAAACAAATAGCGTGTTTGAGATCGTTCTTTATGCGAATCAGATAAATCTTCTGCATTTGCATAAACAAACAATTTTGTCTTGGATTCCTCGGAATAGAATAAAGCCATAACTATGGTCCTTCGAGGATATTCAATCATGTGCTCAACACCATTTCAATGTCCTTTTATTGGGGAGAAACTGAATCTTGCCAATAAATTTACTGCAAAACGAATATCTGGTCAAATATTGTTAGTAAGATGCACTACTGCCCTGATTGCACCAAGATAGAGTTTCATCACCAAGAAACTCTTCATCCTTCTTTTGAGATCAAACTGAATCATCATTTATGTCAAGTGATTTCATAATCATTGGGGACTCAATGAATGCGATTTATCCATATAAAATTGCATCAAAACTTTTCAGTGTATGTGCACTGTTAGACAAATATTTTATTTGTCAAATTATCAATCTGTAGGTCAAGACAAAATTTTGTCTTACCAAGACCTTTCATAAAAATACAAGGACAATTAGGGTCATTCTTTTGTACCCTTTTTCTTCCTTGACTATTTCAATCCATATAAGGATTCTTGAAGCTTTATTGGAAAAGTTTATTTCAAACTCTTATATGCTTCAGACACCTCGATTGTTTCAAGGATTTTCATATAACCTTCATTGTCTAGCTAGACATTACAATTATTCATTACATGCATTCTAGTTTTCATATGTTGCCAGATCAAAACAAACCTCATTGCATCCACCAAAGGAGCAAACATCTCCAATAATGTCAGGATTTTTGCGATAAACCTTTATGCCCCATGGCACAAACCGTATTTGATATCTTACGGTTATACTATCGCATAATAATTTACTTGTACCCCACTAACATTATACCTTGATCTATGGACTACCAGTCCAAAATGTCACTTTTCTAAGTGAAACAAAATATACTTGAATTGTGCATTTTACTTGGCCAACCATTTATCTATCCACACTATATGACAGATTTGAATTCAAGATCCTCGTCACAATTTATATCATTGAGCGCTACCTCATATCAAAGATACCGTCGACGGTTATTGATATTGATTCCAACAAGACATAACTTATCGAGATCTCTTCATTTTTCATTATTTTAGGTACCTGAACCTTTTTCAAGATTTTATGAAGTTATGTCAATGTGCTCCTTTATAGCACCTGCCTCATTATCATGACCATATTGATCATTTTGCTCCTTCCTTATTCAAAGAATTTTATATTTGGAATCGATTGGTCTATTACGCTTTCGGCGTATCATAAACTCTGTCCTTCAAGGACTTCACATTGGAGCATTTGCAGCTGAATTATATCATAGGGTCATGCATTCATCTGGCAACTGATTTGCAATATTATGCAAATGAATTATCCCTTGAACTTTAAGTTCACATATTTATTTAACGAGGATCTAGATAATTCATAATTAACCTCACACATAATTTTCAG
>NC_028647.1:41373308-41448748 GCF_001406875.1 Solanum pennellii
ATATATATATATATATATATATATATATATATATAGATATAGATATATATATATATATATATATTAAAAGTAGTGCGGATTAAAAAAATTTCACAACATTCTAATAGCATTTAAAAATATCTTTCATATAAAATCCATAGGAAATACTAAGTTTCATTTCATAAAATCTTAGACACAAGAGTACTTTGGGACACGACCCATACAATAGAAATATAGTACTACTAAGTCTATTACAAAACTTCAATAAGAAAAGTAAAAGACATCTATGCCCTCGAGTCAAATGAGGAAATACTTCAACTTGCTTTAACGATCCTATAATCCAAGCTTAGCTCCCAAAAGCACCTTCACCTATGAATCACTTTAGAGATATATAAAAGCATGGAATTAGTACAAACACATGTACTAAATATGTAATAATGCATAAAAATCATGAAAATTGACATTTAATGGAAATATGCATCTTTTGATTTAAATATCATAGCATAAGCATAAGAACAACATTATAACCTTAGAAACACATAAGATAGCACTTAATTAATTTATCACATTTTTAAGGACAACTTTACAGTAAACCCATGTCACTTTACATTGACTTAATTCACTATTGCAGTGAAGTCTATCAACTTCACATAGAACACTTTCTAGCATGTAATTCTCCCACTAAAAGCTATCCTACGACTCACTTAAGTAAGACAAAGAGATACCACCCATACACCCTCTCTAGGCACACCTAAATGATCATTAAGACCACCTATAATGAGATACATATACTTCAATACACCAATCACATGAACATGACATTCTCCTACTAAAGGTGATTCTAAGGTTCACTTGAGTGAGTTATGAAGCGACGCCCATACAATCCCTTTCCACACACTTAAGAGATCCTTTAGACTACCTAGGATAAGATCATTCTCTTTTAACACAATAGCATTCATAGAGTATGACATTCACCTCCCAAAGGTTATCAAAAGACCTACTCAAGTAATTAAAGAAGAGAATGTCCATGTTTTACCTCTTCAAGATTACCTAAGTAATCCTTGAGAGTACCTAAGTTTGTATTATGTCTACATAATCAACCAACTTCCCTAACTAGAGTCATTCTTAAGATTATCTAGGTAAGATACAAAGTGGCCATTCCTATGCCCTCTTCACACCTTAACTAGACAACCGTTAATTACTTTAGATAAGTACTTATTCATTTAACATGTTTTCTTAACTTAAGGAATTACATTCATTAGTTCATTTAAGATACATTCATAACATAAGGACATTCAAGTAATGGTCTTGGAGAAGACCTAAGGACTCTTACTAACATCTTCAAAGCCTATTGTACAATGTCTAGATAGCGTCTCATACCACCACCTAAACTTCATAGGACTTCTCAAATACAAGTAGGTATCCCATATGATGAGAACATGCAATAACAGACATAGACAATGGTAGCAAAGCATGGAACCCGGAGTATTAACCTACTCCCGATGGAGGGTGTTCTACTTGCCAATGGTAGAACTTGGACGCATCCCATGTAGGAAAATGGTTAAGGAATATGAAGGTTTTTCTTTGTAATCCAGTCTCGTTCTTAACTATACCTAATTCCCTTACCATACTCACTCGGTGCTAGCCTTTGTTCTCATAGAGTAATTTACATTAAAGGATCATACGAAGGGATTCCATATCTAGTTCATAACTCAATCACATTCACCATACCAAAGAGGTCCCCTAGGGCTTCCTTAAAATGGAGACAAAGATAGATTAATGAATTTCCTAAGGATGATATGATGTCGTTCTAGCCAACCAACCCTAAGTCCATCATTCATTACAAGAAGGATACCATTACGGCTTCGACTTCAAGGCTCATAACCTTACCACTAGGTTCAAGGTTTCATTTAAATGACCTTCTTAGCATCATTAATGGTCTCATATCATTCATACATACAAGACAAAGAGAAATTATCATCCTAAGTCAAGACATCTCATATTCACATTCATGCATGTATCAAGTAAGGGACATAAGTTTACCACACAAGACACACCAATACCTCACTTTAGCATAATTACATATCATTCTAGAAGCACATAGGAATAACCATTATCATCTACTAAGTCATCCTATACACTACTATAGCATCATCAATATAACCATCATAGACTCATATAGTAAAGTAGGAATAATCATGCATCAACTCTAAGACCACACATAAAGACATAGTAGTCTAACCTAATCACCTAATAACAATAGAAGAACACATACTTTCACTTAATCACAATTAGATGAATATGATCATACTTCACATAAATCAACTAAACAAATCATCATAATACTTCAAGTAGTTTACCGACAAGGTCATGATCATCATAATACATAAAGTAATGCCGACAAGGCCACATTATTCACATAGCATCGCCACCATAAGTGGACCATACCATTCACAACATAATTCAAGAACTATATTATATAAAATAAGGAGAAATAGGACAGAGTACCACCAATCCATTCTCACCACTTCAATCCATATCTAAATCATCCAATTCAATACCAAAAAGACCTTACCCATGACCATGAACATCAATTCAATACAAAACTATAATATTTAATAAATCTAGGTAAATTCAATATAGATTTATCAATCTAAGACAACCTATACATCAATTGAATACAATTCTTACGTCATTCAATATCCCATAGAAAACTATACTAGAATTCATAAGCATTAAGTCAATATTAAGTCAACCACAAAGTAGTAAAAACTAGGGTTCATCAATTACATGGGTTCATAGGTTAATTGAGTTAAGATCATATAATTAACAACAATTCAATCAATATACAATGATTTAAGACCTTTAATGCAAGAACTCATGGATAGATCATAAAATTGGACAAGTTCATGTTTAGAAAACTTTGGAAATCTCTTTGAATTTTGGGATCCTTGATTAATAGAGTATCAAGGATCAAAAACATACCTCAATGATGTTAATCCACCAATTTGATGAAGAATCACCACTCAAATATCCAATCTAAGTTCTTCCTTGAGTTTTGGATTCATTGGAGTTCTAAGAATTTCTTAGAGATTTTGGTGTTTTGATTTGGAAGAATGAACTCATCTAGGTATTTAGGACTTTAAACCCACTTAAAATACCTAAAATAACCCTAAGTAACCGCCCAAACTCTTATTTGGACGGTAAATTCAATCTTGCAACTTACAGTGAACTATACTTAATGTAGTCAGCATCGACGGAGCATCAGTCCCTTGACAAGTCGTCATGTCCTCTGTCGATAGGATCAGAGCCTGGAAAATGAGAGCTTACTCCCTAGGCTAAGTACCCATCAACACCTTACCACCTACGGGGCGTCAGTCCACCTACTGGGCGTCGATTGCTTCCGTATGTGGGACTGCATTGGGTTGTTTTGGCCACCAACAAGGGTCCTTCCTCAAGGTCCCTTGGATGGTCCTTGGGGATGTTTGTCCCGACGTTTTCAACCCGAATATGCTTTGACCTCCAAAACTTCATGAAACTTGACGCACTTCCTATAAATACTATTATAACTCATATAAGGACCTGATTAACTCATGAAACACACATATAGGCACATAACCACATATGAGGCACATAGGTGACTAGTCGTCGAACGTCTAGGTCGTCCCTTGACGTTTCACTTCAAAATCATCTAAAACTATAGAAACTACCTCAATACCATATTATAAACCATTTTAAGACCTTAGGCCCTCATAACAAACATGTTAGGTTCTAGTTTCACCAAAGGCATTTTCGATGTGTCACAAATATTCTTATTCACCCTCTGTGAATCTTGCGAGGAGTTATTATTCCCACTTAGGCATGAGAAAATCAGTCGAGTTTTTAAGTTAATAAGATTCAATCATCGTCAATGGTAGACCTCCATCGACATCAGCCATCAGTATAGGTTACCATTAGGTACGGTTTTACTGAAGGGAGAATTAGTAGATCCTCTTACTTGCATATATTCAGATCACCTTGTAATTTAGGGTTCCAACATACTTTTGTCCCACCAAAATCTCTTTCTAAATGGATTCTATTAGGAAAGATGGATCGAATATTCAGAAAAAGAATAATAACAACTTATAATATGTGAAACACAATAAACAATCGATGATAACATATATCAAAAGGATCATTAAATTTTAACAATACATAATTGCACTCAAAGAATGCACCAAATCAAATTATTATATTAGAATGGATATTTCTCACAATTGCTCCTTGTGATGTAGCTGAACCATAGCAATTAGAATCTCAATATGCAGTAACACCTATCATCAAGGAATTACATACTTAAATTATGATGGTTTTTCTTTGTTAATCTAGTTTTGATTTTCTTATTATGAATCTTGGGTTGCGTTTTATGACATTTTCACTATATGAACATGATTGTCTCTGCCATAAGAATAGATCTAAGAACTACCCTGTCGTCATACTATGAAAAAAACTATAAACAAATTACAAAACAAACATTTCCTCTTTTTAATATGTCAAACAATGAAAATGTAACTTTTTGTTTCTTTCTTATCCTTTAATGAAATTTAGTGAAGCACTAAAATATTGTTAAAACATATCAAGAACAAAATAATTGGAGGCCCATTTAGTTGGGTAATTAAGATATTTTGGAATAAAATATATATAAATAATTTTATTTGTTGGTAAATTAAGACCGACCTTCTTGGTCATAGTTGTGGACTAGTGAGGAGTTTACTCCTTACCACTAGGGCAAGAGTTCAAGGCTGGTAAAATGAAAAAAAACTAACAATATTGAGGTACTCTATAATATCTATCTAATTATATTTTAAAAATAAGATAACAAAAAAAATAGTAGTGTGTAATCAAAGTGAAAATATATAGTTATACAAAATTTAAAAAGTTATTTTCGAATTTCTATATTAACCTATGATTTTCTTCGGCTTACTCGAATTGAACCCTTGACCCAATTTTCTCCTGACCACTAGGTCAAGGGTTCAATTAAGGTAAGCCGAAGAAAATAATTGGTTAATATCGGTATTCTAAAATACCTTTTTTAAAAAATTTTGTAAAAATATATATTTTCTCTTTGATTACATACTACTATTGTTTTTTGCTATTTTTTTAAAAGAATAAAAAGATATTATAGAGTACCTCAATATTGTTAGGTTGTACTTTTTACCAGCCTTGAACTGTTGACCTAATTGTCAGGAGTAAACTCCTCAGTAGTCCACCACTATGACCAAGAAGGTCGATGTTAATTTACCAAAAAGTAAAATTATTTATATATACTTAATTGCCAAATATCTTAATTGCCCAAATGAATAGGCATGCAAATATTTTGTTCTTCATATGTTTCAACAAAATTTCAGTGCTTCACTAAATTTCATAAGAAAATAAAAAGAGTTACCATTTCACTATTTTGACATAATAAAAAGATTAATGTTTTTTTAACTTAGCTTTAGTTTTTTCTGTGTTATAAAAGGAGGTCCATAAATCTAATTCTTATGATAGAGACAGTTAACTAATTAATTTGGGGTATTGATGAAACCTAATTATTTTTTTTAAATATTATTCTTTGCAACATGAACGCTAAAAATAATAAATCTAGGATAATTATAATCATATTTGTATATTAATTTTTTTCTTTTTTTAGTTGGATAAGCATGTGGTTTGTTTATTAATCGAAGTTCAGTTTATTCCAAATAACTTTGATCACTAACGATGTATCAATATGAATATATGTTTTTCTTTGGGATTTAGGTAAACTATATTTTATTTTAATAATAAATATTGTAGGCATGACTTATTCTATGTTTTGGTAATAATTGTACTTGTTGGTAAATTTATGCCGGTCTTGTTGAACACAATGGTTTGTTGGTTGAGCAGTTTTTTCTTAACTACTATGTCAAGGATCAAGACTGGTAAACCAAATAAAATTATTTTATCACGCATTTTATAATTTCTTTTATTTTTTTCAAGAATATTTTCTTTATTATACTACAAAATATTGTATTTTGTTTTCTATTATAGAGATTTGAAAACTTTTCAAATTTATTTTTTGTTGTATTCGAATAGGAACAATAATTTTCAGTTAATTTAACTTCATACTTTTTTAGTTTTTGCTTGTGAACATTTATATTTATCAAATAATTTAATCGTTTCAAAATTTAATAACATGTATTAATTATTAAAGTAAATCTATAGTGCTAGTATTAATTAAATCTAATATAATCATGAGCCATTAATATTGTGAACTTTATTTTTAAGTAATAAAATATTATCTCAATGCCCCATTTAATGTTTTTGGTAAATATAAATAATTTGATTGGTTGGTAAATTAACACCGGCCTTCTTGATCATAATGGTTCACTAGTTGAAGAGTTTTCTCTTGACCATTGTATCAAAGGTTCAAGGTTGCTAGATACCTACATAGTTGATTTTTCTACTTCTACCAACGTTGAACCGGGAGAACTTTCAAATTAAGAAGAGTGATATTAATTTATCAACAAGCAAAATTATTTATATATACTAAAAACATAAAATGGGCTATGCAAACAATATTTTATTACTTAAAAATAAAGTTTAAAATATTTTAATGGCAATTATATTAGAGCTCATTACAAGCATAAAATTCAATAGTGTGAAGTTAAATTAATTGAAAATTATCATTTCCTATTCAAATATATAAATTTAACAAGTTTCCAATTTTCTACAACAAAAAACAGAAAACAATAAATATGTAATCAAATAAGAAAATATTATTTAAAATTTTTAAAAAGGTATTATAAAGTGTCTAACAACATTAATTTTCTTTGGTTTACCAACCTTGAACCCTTGACATGGTGGTTAGGAAAAAACTACTCAACCAATAAATGACTGTGATCAAAAAGACTACTGTGAATTTACCAACAAATAAAAAATTGTTTATATTTGTTAAAAACATAAAATGAGTCACGCCTGCAATATTAATTATTATAATGTATAATTTATCTAAATACCATAGTTTTAAAAGCTAATTGCAATATTTCCTCACTCTTTTTCAAATTATAATATCCCTTGAAATTTATGAATTTCAATACATTACTGGAATTCCGGATATATTACAGGACTTCCGAATATAATTCAAGTAATAATTCAATGTTCTTGATTACTAAGTAGGGGGTTATATTTATATTAGAATATTGCATGGTTAGATAAGAATTGGAAGGGTATAGCGTGTTGGTTCGAATAATATGAGGGACAACTTTTAGTAATGTAATTAAATTATGTCAAATTGACATTATGTTTTTCATATAAGTTCATTATTATTTGTGATATGTAGGTTGATTTCATATAGTTTTTTTTTACGAAAAAATTGTAGTTTATTACGATGTGGTTAATTTATTCTTTTGCTATTTATTATCGTAATTGGTAGCCTGTACTAAATAAATTTGTGATCCGGGAAAAGGTAAAATAAATAGAAGTAATATATTAAAGAATCTTCTCAAATAAATCCTTTTGTATTTTAGGACAATTTTGATTATTGTCTGAAGTATTTCATCTTATTTCATCATCACTTTCTAACATATTTTGGTTACAAAGTTAGAAAATGAGCCCTATATATGTAATGCAACTATATTCAATTTGATTGAGAAACACAATTTCTTCTTGAGAAAAAGGTTAAGAAATAGATTGTTCATGTAAAGCTTCAAGGATAAATTTGTTGCATCTATGATTGCAATCTAGAGATGTTGCCTAGATTATAGATGCACATATGCCAGGAAGTTTGATATTTTCTTTTAATATCATGTAATCACTTATCATTTTTTATAATCTTCTACTAATTGAGAAAGTGTTTATATATAAGAAGCTAAAATTCTAGTAAAAACTGACAAATTAGAATAGTTTTGGAATATCATAGATAATTTATCAGTTAATTTAATTTGTTTCGTTATAAAAATATAATAATAAGGAAGGTGATTGTAATACCTTAAACCACAAAAGAGATTAGTGTAGTACTTAATTAATATAAAAGATGATAATTTCGATTCTTAGCCTTAAAAACTAATTGAAAAAAGTAAAATATCATTAAATTTAACAGCGGGTCCCACCGTTGGTGGAGCCTTTCTTCCTCCCCATTTCTTCTGTCATTTCTTCATCTTCATATTCTTTCTCCTACCTTTTTTTTCTCAAATTTCCGATCGATGTATTCTTCCGTACATCATCAAAATCCTCCCTTACATACTAAAATTTCTTCAAATTTTAAAAAATATTTGTTTTAGATGGTAAGGTAGTGTCAAGAGACTAGTCAATCAATCGATCACTTTAATTTACTCACCATAGAATCACATGATTAGAAATTATTGCGATATTTCACTAGCTGTGAAAGACAAAATCACAAGACATCTTACAGAATCTTTAAAATTTATTCAGAAAACTACTCCTGAATGTAATAAAGAAGTTACTTCTATATAACTTTAAATAAGAAATCTTAATCAACTTCATTCTAATCTTTTGGCCTATGATCAATATTGTTCTTTGTATAATCGACTGATCCATGAAGAATCATTATACAAAGCACTTGTTGATCTTATGTAGTACAAATATAAATTAGTTTGAATATAGATATCAATCATCAATAAAAAAAACCATGTGCCTCTTGTAAATAAGTAAAAGTTGAGTGTTAAAACCGACAACATATTTACAAACACATCAATATCCATAAATATGGTGGTAATATCTAAACGAACAAAGGTAGAAAATAAAAAGTTACAAATATTATTTTGAATGTTGATGAAAATTTAGCATGTAAGAGAGAATTTTGGCAGTGAATAAAAGAATCAATTGTAAATTGGAGATAAAATGGCAAAAAAGAAAATGGTGAAGAGGAAAGAGGGGGGAAGAAATGGTCGACCAAGTATGGAACCCACTACTAAGTTTTTTATTTTTCAGTGAGCTTTTAGGGATAAAACCAATATGATTATGGATGGAAAATGGAAGGGCGGGGCTTAAACCCGCATAAACCTGCAAAATCTTACCTCACCCCTCATAGTGTTATTTTCTAGCCCCACCCTGCCTGTTCCACATAAACTCATTCTGCCCCGCTCAGTATAGTTTTAATGTTCTTTTGGACCTATTTAAATCACATGAACTATTCAATGCTTACACCAGGAAGACTAAAATATCATCAAATTGACTAAAAATCATTAAAAGCACTAACATTTTTTAAGTCACATTGTTATACTTTTAAAAAATAAAAAAATATGCACATTTATATACAGAGACAAGTTAGAATACCAAAAATGATTATGAACATATACTTCCATCGAACTCCACATATGAAGTCCAATAACTTTTAAACTCTTTAGCACTTTACCTTCCAATCCTCAACATATATCTCTTGTAGTCATTGATAATTGGCAAATTCTATACTTATCTTTCTTTACTAAATTATTAGTAATATTGTAATCCATAAGCAACAAACTCTTTTACACAAATAAAAAATATTCATGGCTAAAATTATCCTGAAGCTTGCAAATCATAATTTACCAAAACGGCAAGAATTCAAGAATTTAGATGGCTAATCACATTCCTGGATATTACAGTAACAAAAGACTACTAATTGTTGGATTTTATTTGCCCTAAATTTCTTACCATAAATAGGTTTTCCTTTTAGGAAAAGGTTTTGGATTGACTAATCCTTTTTCTGGTAGGAAAAGGTTTAGGACTCTATAAATAGAGACATGTTCCTTCTAACTTAATCAGCATTCACAATGTAGTCTTAAGGACTTTGAGAGTTTTTGTTAGGGGGAGAATTTATGGGTCACAAGGTTGATATGTTATCACTTGTGTGAACCTCCCATGTATTCCGAGTAATTTGGTTGAGGTTGTTTCCCTCTGTATTTTGTACTCTCATATTTATAGTGGATTGCTCATCTCCTTTGTGGACGTAGGTCGATTGACCGAACCACGTTAAATCTTTGTGTCTTTTGGTATATTTCTCGTTGTCTTCTTACTCGTGGTCTTTTGAGGTTTACTTTGCTAGCTTTCGCGTTTACGCCTGCTTATTTCCGGTCCTAACACTAATTACATTCAACAAAATTGAAAGACTCCCTATGCGTCCATGCCCTGTTACAACAATAAGGATTCCAAATAATAAATCTAAAACAACAGTCTTTATAACTTAAATCAACAATCTTTATAACTTAAACCAACACCAATTCTTAAAACAAAAGATTAAAAGCAACAATCTCTTCTATCGACTATCATGGAAATTCAAATTTCCTACAACTTGAATCCAACTCTTCTTCATCATCAAGCAAGGTCCAACATGAAACTCTATCAGTACTTGAAGTCAAACCTAAGAAATAAAAGTATGTGTTTAAAGTATTATGAAATGGAAAAACTTTTAAAATAACAATTCATTGGGAAGTTAGTTAACATTGTTTCATTCCATAACCAAATGCGAGCAGACATCAAAGCTTCCAAAGTAGTGGATGGAGCCTAATGCGGTGTTGAATAATCAACCTTACACTACTGCAAAATGTTGTGTCAGAAGCAACAATAGACAAGGGAATGACTAATATGTGTAGATGGCTCCATTTGAGGACTTATATGGTAGGAGGTGTAGATCACATATAGGATGGTTTGAGGTGGGTGAATTTTCCCTAATAGTTCCCATATTAGCAAAATAGGCCATACATAAGGGTAGGCTTATAACGAAAAAGTTGCAAACGACTCAAAATCGGCAAAATTCATATGCTGACGTGAGAAAAAGGGATCTAGAGTTCGATGTTAATGATTGGGTTTACCTATAAATCTCACCCATGAAGGGTGTAATGAGGTTTTGTAAGAAGGGAAAGCTTAGTCTCCACTATCTAGGCCTATATCAGATTTTGAGGCACGTTGGCAAGGTTTCTTATGAGTCATATTTTCTAAATAAGTTGGCATCAGTACATTCTGTTTTTTTACGTCTCTATGCTTAAAAAGTGTGTTGGAGATCTGACATCCATAGTTCCCGTAGAAGGGTTGGGAGTTGATGAAATTCTATCTTATGAGAAAGTTCTAGTAGAGATTCTAGACCGGCAAGTTAAGAAGTTAAGAAATAAAGAAATATCTTCCGTCTAATTGTTGTGGAGGAGTGAGTTAGTTGAGAGTTCTATTTGGGAGGCCGAGATCGATATGATGTCCTGGTATCCTCATCTCTTTCCTTCTACTCCTATTCTAGCTTGAGCTAATGAGTTGCTCTTTGTTTTTCCTTTGTTTTTGAGTCATGTGCTTTATGTGTCTCCTTTATTTCCTTATGTGATGCATGTTCAGGATTAATATTTCTAATTTGTTGTGAATTTAGTTTATTCGTTTGTAGACTTCATAATATGAATAGAAGAACATGCTTTAGCTATGCTTTTTGAGAAAAAATTGTGTATGAGCTCCATGATATTGTCTTGACCATGTTTTATCTTGGAGAAAGTAGTTACTCCTTTAACATGAGTAATTTTGAAAAATTCATGCATCTAGGATTTATAGATATGGCTCCTAATTCCAAATGATGCATTGAGTATGCTTAGCTTGAAGTTGATGTTTCCTCATTGTATACGTACATTGCACGCATAATGGGATGTTAGAGTTAGTTTCACCCCTCTTATGATGTTTTATGAACGTCCGAGCTTGGAGACGATCCTCTTTGGTTACATGCATTGAATTAATAGGTTGAGTTGTTAGTTGCTCTCTTCTTCCCTTAAAATAAGCTTGAATCTCATCGAGAACAAATGGTCCCAATGGGAGTTATTGTAACGCCCCGTATCTAAAAAAGTGAAATGAGACCAATTCACATACTGTAGGTGTGGTCCGTGGTTGGCGTGCCTAACAATCATATGAGGTCCAAGAACCACGGCTTGACCAACGGACCGTTGGTCAAACCATGGTTTGTGAGTAGGGTCCGTGGTCTGAAGCCCCAAATTCAAATTTCTGATGACCAATGATGGTCTACTAGAAAGGAGCGTAGATCAGAACCCAGTACGTCGACTGGGGTCCGTAGTTTAAAGGTCGGTGCTAGCTGTTCAGGGGTAGTTTGGTCTTTTTACTAATTAATTAGTTTTTACACTATGTCGTTTTGTCCTTCACTAAGACCTCGATATAAGTACTTTAAACCACCAAATTAAACAATTCACTTCATTCTTCCAAATGCACAAAAGGAGATCAATTATCCTATACAAAATATATGTCTCTCTAGAACGAAGAAGAAGAAGAAGAAGAAGAAGAAGAAGAAGAAGAAGAAGAAGAAGAAGAAGAAGAAGAAGAAGAAGAAGAAGAAGAAGAAGAAGAAGGGGGAGCAGGAGGAGGAGGAGGAGGAAGAGGATGAAGAATAAGAAGGACAAGGAGAAGAAGAAGGAGAAGGATGAAAAGGAAGAAGAAGGAGATGAAGATAGAGAAGGAGAAGGAGAAGGAGAAGGAGGAGGACGAGGACGAGGAGGAGGAGTAGAAGAAGAAGGAGAAGGAGGAGGAGGAGGAGGAGGAGGATTTGGATTCAACGTATGATAATTTTCATCCATAGATTCCTTCCATTCATGAAGTTCCAAAATTCCTCAACTTCAAAGATTAGAATTCCCTAATTGAGTTAGGGTTTACATCATTTATCAAGGATTCTTTGCATATTGATTAATATGATTGAATTATGGTGTCCTATGAATGAATTGATTAAATACTATGATTTTATGACAATTTACCTATAAACCCATGTAATCCCCATGTTTTCAATTTATGGATCATATTATGTGGGATTTTGATATTTAAGGAAGACTTTTGGGAAATTAAGCATGCATTGAAAGATTTACATGAATTTATGATAAACTCCATTTCTAACCCATGTTTGATGATTGAAATAGGGTTTTGACCTCAAGAGGTAAATTATGGACTTATGCATTTTCTTATGCAATCTATGTAAATATTTTGAAGGGTGATTTGCGAGTAAAGTCCAATGATGATGTTGTGTGGTAAAACAATATTCTCATTAACACATACTAGCATGATGTGAAAGGTTTTCTCACAAAGAATGGATTCTTAGGTCGAAAGGCTTTATCGCCTAATTAAATTAAAGATAAGCAGCTATCCAATGAACTAGCTTGGATTGGTTGTCCAAGGATACTTGTCCATGAATAATGAAGTCAAGTAAGAAATGAATATTCTTTGGGATTTATGCTTAACACATTAATAATGAACTAAGGTTACTTCAACAAGTATAAAATATGAGTTCAAAGGTTTTAGACCTGATATGAGCTTACATTTACCATGGTTTTATAACTTATTTTTTCTAACTCTCTTACATCATATTTTAGCTTGGTCAATTGCATGTCATGAAATGAAATATCCCTTATAGCATGATTTAAATGTTATGCATGGCTATCATACTTGTTACATTATTTTTCACTAACACGAACTCTTTCCAACATTTCCTCAAATGTAGGGTCCGACAGTCAGGGTCATCAGTTTTGTGGCTAGAGGTTGACTTGATATATTTCCGAGCTTCGGTAAGTCCTCCTGCCTCGAGGAAGGAGTTATATTATTTCAGTTTCTTTCATGTATTTCTCTTTTGTATGATGTATGGGCTAGAGTCAATCTCATTCTATTGTATTAGATAGCTATGATGAGACAAGTGTTTTAGACATCCGCTTTTCTATTATAAACTCTTTTGGACTTGTATAATTGTTTTGATCTTGTTATTCTATTTTGTATGTTATGAGATCTAAGTAGCTTGTATGGAGTCCTTCGGGGTTCTATACGCCATTTTATATCCAAGGGGTACCCCTGGGTCATGACAATTATTGCACTCATATTCACCTCTTCTCAAGCTCTTTTCATCCTTTTTTTCATTTGAGAACTTGAACTTTGATTTGTCAATCATTTTATTTTAAACCCCTTTTTATTTCATCGAACTCTCTTTTTCATCACAATTTTACGAAGAGTTTTAATGAAAATCTCTTTTTTTTACCTAAGTGTGTTAACGGGCCTACATTCCACATCCACCCTTTTTCTGCTTATGCCATACCTAGAAAGTTCCAAAATTCTAACTTTCATTCCATGGATACCTCTAGAAATCATTGCGCAAACCTACAACACCCGCAAAAGGCATGACAGTAAATAAGAAAATTGGGACAAAACTCAACGTAAGAACAAGGAAAATCAATAAACAAGTAGAGGGAATGTTGAAATGCTTGGGGAGAAAAATACGGGAGGTTAACACTGGAGAAATTTCCATCAAAGAATTGAGGCAGCAACCAACATAGCAATTGTGTTCCAATGCCCCCAAAAAAAATTACTTAATGCACCTTAAACATAAGGAATGAATAGGAGGCGGAACCAGCTTTTATATGCCTCAATCCACTAAGAGATGTGAAGGAACCAACCCATGTAGAGAAGGGCAAGATCTCACTAGAATAACAACCATTTCAACAAGCACTAATACAATTCATTATCTTGAATGCAAGATAGGCAGAGTACCAAGTTCAAGCATCCATGTTCGATATGGTCCAAACCCACAAACATTCTATGTTGGTTTTTCTAGAAACAACAAATGACTAACCATAAGTAGCTTAGAAAGACTCTAAAATTTTATACTCATATCTAGTCTGCGGCGAGTGACTCTTTGGTGGTATCATCATTACGTTAAAGGAAGATATTGTTATGATTGATAGCCTAACTATTCCTAGGGATCCATATAATGGTGAAGGTACTTCCTAACTTAAATTCATTGCTTTTCTCTGCTTTTTATGTTAATTCATATTTAAACGTGGGAATGAATCTTTATGATGAATTGTTCCAAATTGCTGAGACTAACAAAACTGATTGGCTAATTAGAGGAGACTTCAACGAAGTCCTACATGCAAAAGAAAAACCTGGTGGGCCAAGCATAAATAATTCTCGAATCGACCATTTGAGGAATTACCTTAATAATTGAGGTGTCTGGACCTGAGATATAAAGGTTGTAAATACAATTGGACCAACAAGTGTTTTATGAATAGAAATGGCCTCATTTCTAAAATAATTGATAGGTGTGTGGACAATACCCACTGGATAATCCAATTTCCTAAGGCCCTAGTCTCCCACCTACCAAAAAAAAAAATGTCACCACTTCCCACTTCTTGTTTATCTCCAAGCCAGTACTACCAATTCTAATAACAAGCCCTTCATCATGGAATCCATGTGGTGTGGGCATCCATCTTTCCAAAGCGTTGTTACAAAAATATTTGACAACACCAATACCTTTGACAATGTTATTAGCCTCTTCAAGGAAGAGGCAATTACATGGAACAAATCTACATTCAGCAATATCTTTTGGAGTATGAAGAGAATTTTTGCAAAACTCATAGTCATCCAAAACTCTTCCATGTATCACAATATCCCCTTTGTGCAAGACCTAGACAATGACCTCCTTAACAATTATGAAAACCTACTCAAAATGGAAAGGTATTTAGGAGAAATTATTAAAGAATTAACTGATTAGGCAAAGGGGATGCCAATATCGAGTTCTTTCACACCTCCGCCTGAACGGTATGAGGAGGAACAAAATCACTTCCCTCAAAGAACAGGCTTCCTGGGTATGAGTTCATTAGAGAAAACTAACTACTTCATAAATTTCTACAACACTAACCACTCTCATTCCAGGAATATTCCTCTGGGAGCAAGCTCAAACAAGTTACATTTTCGAAGGATAAAAAGACCTCTTGGACCTCCCCATCACTAACATAGAAGTGTTCAATGCACTAAAGTCTTTCAAGACCCTGAAAGCCCTAAGGCCAGATGGCCTCCACCCTCTTCTCTATAATAATATTGGGACCTAGTTTGGAAGAAATTCATCACCTTCTGTAAGGAAGTCTTCTATACTCAACTATTTCCAAAAATTTAACCAAACCCTTCGGTTCCTTATTCCTAATATCCAAAATGCCACCATGATCAAGAACTTCATGTCGATTGGGCTTTATAGCACGAGATATAAATTGGTGAAAAAAATCATTATGAATCACATAAAACTCCACCTCTAAAATATCACTAGTGCTAGTCAATCCAGTTTTCTCTCACCCAGAAGAGACTCAAATCACGTCATTATATTCCATGAGTACATCTCGCACTAGAAAACATGAAAGGGAAAACACTAATCTGACCTGAATAATATATTTGGAAAAAGCCTTCAACAAGCGGAAGTAGTCAGTCATAAGAAACACAATGTTATTCTTCATCCCCCCCCCCCCAAAACACATTTCTCTCATCACGTATGGTGTCTGCTCTAACTCCATATTTGTCATTTTATATGGGAAACTGACTCTTTTGCGCGTACTAGAGGCATCTAGCACGAGGATCCATATCCCTATACTTTTTCATTCTCTGCATGAAAAGGTTGTTTAGGAGTATTGACCAGTCTAAGAATGGACTCCCATTAAAAAAAACCACCACTAGGACAAAGTATTTGTCATTACTCGGGGTTACCCATTAGAAGTAACATGTTGTACTTGACCGCGAAGAGGTTTCATACAAGCCCTTGGCATAATCATAACATCAAGACATAGAATAGTCTAATCTTCTATAATACCCTAAAACGAACAAAGGTGAACTAGAAATTCGTAAATGTTTCATGATTTAATTTTATTTTAAAATGACTTATAATGATTTAATTAGGAATTTTATGAAGTTTGGTGACGTTTGGAGATCAAACGTCCAAGAACGTCTATGACGTTCTAAAGATATGCCTTAGGAAGTGCTTGTGTGTTCTGATGTGTTTTAGTAAGTTTTACATGTTTGTTTTAATTAAAATTGACGTGGCATATTTCTAATATCTAGATGAACATGTTTATGGTTTCAACGTTTGGGTAAGACTCCACCTAGGTCCCACAAGGGGTCCTAGAAGAGGACCCAAGACTTGGCAACCAAGCTGCCAAAAACTGGGCAATCGACGCCCATCAACCTACTGGTTGTAGTCTCAACAACGCCCGTCACTTGGGGTCGTAGTCCCACACTCATTGGGATATTATAACCCAATGAATAAGACTTTGAATCCATCTAATCCCTAGAAGGACAGGCCATCGACCAAACGACGCCCAGCAGCTTGGGGTCGTCGATTGGCACCTGTTAAAGTTGTCATGTTTTGCTGCCAAACTTGAGGTGTTTTTGTAAATTCACCCCAAGTATTTTATGAACCTAGGATTATTATTTTAGGGCTTTTAAATTATAATAAATTGGTTTTAATTCCTAGACCTAGACAAGACCCCTCATTTAAAATATTCAAACTCTGTCACTAAATAAAGACACTCCCAAATCCCCATAGAAGCTTGGACTCAAGGAAGGGCTTGGAGAGCTGGTGGTTGGCGTGTTATTCATCAAAATTAGTTGGTTCATTGAGGTATGTTAGTCATCCTTTAACCCTCTTCCATTCAAGGAGTCATTTCTAAAAGATTTCAAAACGGGTTTTCAAACTCTATCTTCTTCTATCTTTGATTCTAAGCATTGGTCTTCATATAAAAATGTATTAATAATTCAAATATGTTGTTTTTAGTGTTAGTTGGTGATTTTAACATCAAAACCCTAATGAAACCATGCTTATGCATATTTTTAACTTTTAGCTTAAGTAATGGGTTAAATGAACATGATTGTGTAATGCTTGAGCTTTAATTTCTTCTTGGTGATATTATGGTTTAGCTGCTGACCTAAGGGCTATTTTATTATGAATTTACGGGTAAATTGTAAATAGGTTTTGAAATATTGGATGAATGATAAGTTGGTCTCATTGTTTAACTCTTAGTATAAAATGCTCTTGAGTGGTATGGTTTACCTTTAGTGGCAGTGTTTACTTGAAATATATGAATGTAAATATACTTGTCTATTGTGAATAAGGCCATGAAGTCATATTATGTGAAGTATGATGATAATGATATTGTTCTTGTGATGTGATTTATGAAGCTTATTATGTGAAATATGCTAGAGATAATGTCCTAAGGAACTATATGATTATGTGAATCATGTTTAAGGGTGTAGTATGATATGAAGGTTTAATCATGTTTAGAATTAAATGTTGATGAAAATGGTGATTAGGTGAACGGTGTGCTCACATGTATACTCACCACTCACACTTGAATGAATGAATGAAGTTAGTAAATTTTGTAAGGGGAGTTTTGGGGTGAACACTCTGCGTGAGTTGAGATGAAGTGTTTAGTAGCAACCTCACTATCTTCCAAGAGCTTTCTCAGATAGGTAGGAGGATGGATGCCCTTCATGAGTTGAGATGTGGTTTAAACTAGTTATCCTTAACCTATAGTATAAAATGTTGAGACTCAGTGGGGAGTTATGCTTAGCACCGAGAGGATATGAAGAAGGGGTGATTGCACTTCGTGAGTTGAGATGTTGTATTCCAATGTACCTCTTGAGATGAGTACTCCTCGTTAGTAGAGAATGAGTTACTTAGTAGCAATCTCCTATCCCTTAACTATATGCCCGCATAGGGGTAGCTATGGGGAAAGCCATGTAAAAGCTAAGAGAATGATCCTACCCTAGGCAAGTGGGGATCCCTCATCCAATAAGGGCTAATATCGATATTTCATGTTTAGCTCTCATGGTCTATGTCGGTTAAGCTAGCCCTTACAAAAGAATTAATGAGCTAAGTCTCCTAAAATAATGTACTACTTGGGGTAGGTGGTGGTATGAGACGTTATTTATCCATTGCATAAGTAGACATTCTGAAACGGGAGTCTTGGTGTGTTTTATATGAAGTTAAGTTTTATATAATGAAGTTATGAATGACTAATGTAGTGTGATTGATACAAGGGAATCCTCAGGGAGCACTAAGTGGGAGTAGTAGTATGGGATGCTACTCTCACATTGCACTTAGTGCAACTTACAAGTCCCATTGGAGTAGGGCACTTACATGAAGTCCTTAATGTATGAATGTTCTAATGTCTAGTCTAGAGTGTGGACTTGTTTCCAGTGCGAGTTAAGCCTATGGTTGGTAGTCTTAAGGATCATTTAGGTGTATATTGAAGGGGGTGTATGGGCGGTTCCTTCATGTCGTACCTTAGTGAGTCTTAGGATAACTTGGTTAGGGAAACCTCAAAGGGAATGAGTTCATTGTGTTTTGTATGAATTACTCACTGTATGTCACTGTGTTCACTGTAATGTACTTGAGTTTACTGTAAAATTATATTTTGGTTCTAAAATTATGAGAGTTCTATTTTATGTGATAAATGATGATTCTTATACTATTTTAACCCTATAATCATAAAGGTTTTACTTATTTGGCATGAAAGCTTATTTTACTAAAACGTCCTTTTTTGCATGTTTTTGCATAAGCCATACTTAGTACATTGTTTTTTACTAACACCCATACTATTCTATACTCTATAAGTATAGGTTGGAGGCAAGAAGAAGTCTAGAAGGAAAAGCTTGGGAATCGACTCTCTCAAGACTAAGTATGTCCTCATATATTCGAGGGCATAGTCCTATTTCTTTAGTTTATGTTATTAAGACTTATTAAGTATTTTCATTTGATGTAAAGGGTCGTGTCCCTAAGATATTTAAGTTGTGTCGTTAACATGGATTGTGAAGACGATATCACTCTTTAGTATTTATGAAAGATATTTTTTTATTATTATAAATGTCGCGAAAAGTTTTAATTTCGCACTACTTTTCATGAGTTATGTAATGAATGATAGCAAATGGCTAGTGCAAGACCTCTAAAAGGTTAAGTACGCAATTGTCCGACCCAAGGGCTACCCTAAATGCTAGGGGTACTTTCAGGTCGTGACAAACTTAGTATTAGAGCATAAGTTATGGGAAATAGTTTAGGATCTAAAGTCTCACAGGCCACGTCTAGTAGAGTCTTGTTCATCGGTGTGAGTCGCGACACATCCATGAGTGAGAGGATATAAGATGATAGAAGTTTCCATTTGTTCATTATTCTATTGTCGTGCCTTAGAGTTGAGTTCTATAAGATGTTTTTCTCAACCTCTTATCTTTGTGTTTATAGTACATGAATACGAGGAGAGCAACCGCTAGAAGGGAGGAAGAAGGTGTACCTAATGAGAGGATCCCTCCCCGTGTTGACCAAGTCCCTATAGTTGGCCTAGAGAATGTGAATCAGGTGGTTCCCCTTCTGTAACCTCAAGGACCCCAAGGACCTCAAATTCCCCCTACGCCTCAAGCTCCTCAAGTTCCCTTTTTTGAAGGGGATATGACTAATGTTGGAGTCAAGGGCTGCCCTTATGAATTTGACCCAACTCATGACAATTGAAGCTCAAGTTGTCACTAACCATTTGGTTGCCCAAGTTAACCAAGGGGGTTGACTCAACCTAATGTGAGTACTCATGCTACTAGAATTCAGGATTTCATGAGGATGTACCCTCCTACATTTCATGGCACTAAGGTGGATGAAGATCCACAAAGTTTCATAAATGAGATACTCAAAGTGGTGGATGCTATAGGTGTGACCCCTAGGGAGAGAGCGGATCTAGCCGCTTACCAACTCAAAGATGTTGCTCAAGTGTGGTTTGAGCAATAGAGGGATGAGAGACCCTTAAAGGATGGTCCGGTAGATTGAGAAGTTTTCAAAGAGGCTTTTCTAGATAGGTTCTTTCCCTTAGAGTGTAGATAGAAGAATATGGTTGAGTTCATGAATCTTCGTCAAGGGGGAATGAGTGTGAAAGAGTACTCTCTCAAATTCACCCAAATATCTAAGTATGCCCCGGCCATGGTAGCCAACCCTAGGGCTAGGATGAACAAATTTGTGATGGGAGTGTCTAGTTTGGTGGAAAAGGAGTTTCGTACTACAATGCTCCTAAATGAAATGGATATATCTAGCTAGACTCATGGTGTATGCACAACAAATTGACGAGTCCAAAATTAGGGAGATAATGCAAGAGGGGAAGAGTCCTAGGTTTGATGAATCTAGTCAACCAAAACCTAAGAAGAGGTTCTATCACCAAGATTCTTCCATGGGTAACAAGGATAGAGTTTCCAACAAAAATTCCCAAGGAGGTGGCCATACTTTTGAGAGTCCTAGGTGTGCTACTTGTGGGAAGCAACATTTAGGTAAGTGTCTTGCCGGAATGGATGGTTATTTTGCATGTGCTAGTGAGAATCACAAGATGAGGGAATGCCCTAAAATCAAGGCAAAAGGTAAAGATGTCAATCAAACTCCTAAAGGTGGTCTAGATCCTAATGCTCCAAAGAAGAACCCTGCCTATGGGATGGGGGCTAGGACGGATAACTAATCCCAAATTGATAGTCCCGATAAGCCTTAACCCTTTATGGTTGTTGTTTTTTATGTGGTAAGATAATTTCGTATGGTTTTGTCTTTATTATGATCATGCTTTGTTGATAAATTGCTTAAAAGATAAATTGTTGATGTTCATGCATGTTTCACTATGTGAGAGTGATGCTCACTTTAAAAGATTTCAAAGTTTGACAAAAGTTGCATTTTCATGAATAATGGTTTCAATGTGTTTAAAAATTATGTTTATGAGCATGTCTAATGTTGTAGAAGGTAGTTCCTCCATAAGTGAAGAATTAAGTGTGTGTTTGAATTTGGAAATTTCTTTTTGAAAGTTGCTTGTGTTGCTTAGAAAAATGCTTGTCAATGTGTAGCTGGTGTTCCTTGTATGTTTGGTGCAATGAATAATAATGTTTGAGCCTTTATTTAGTGTGTTATATGCTGCTAGTAAGTCCTTAATGTTCTTAAAGAGTTAAGTGTCATTCGAGGATGAATGTTGTTCCAAGTGGGGGAGAATGTAATACCCTAAAATGAACTAAGGTGAACTAGAGCTTCGTAAATGTTACACAAAATAATTTTGTGTTAAAATGATTTATAATGGTGTCTTATGCAGTGTATGAATTTTTGTGATAATTGGAGGTCATACGGCCAAGAACGTCCATGATGTTCGGAAGATATGCCTAAGGAAGTGCTTGTGTGTTCTCATGTGTTTTAGCGAGTTTTACGTTATCGATTGATTGAAATTGATGAGGGGTGTTATTAACACCTAGATGACCATGTTTAGGGGTTCAAAGTCCGGGTACGACTCCACCTAGGACCCACAAGGGGTCCTAGAAGAGGACCCAAGACTTGGCAACCAAGCTGCCAAAATCTGGGCAATCGACGCCCATCAACCTACTGGTGTAGTCTCAACAACGCCCGTCGTTTGGGGGCAGAATTCCCACACTTATTGGTAGATTATCCCCCGATGAATCAGCCTCTGAAGCCGTCAACGCCCCAGAAGGAAGGGCCATCGATCAAACGACGCCCAGTAGGTGGGGGTCGTCGATTGGCACCTGTTAAAGCTGTCACGTTTTGCTGCCAAACTTGGGGTGTTTTTGTAACTTCACCCCAAGTATTATATGAACATAGGATGATTAGTTTAGAGTATTTAAAGTAAATTAAACTGGTTTTATGTCCTAGACCTACATAACACCCCTCATTTCAGATATTCAAACTTTCTCTCTAAAGAAAGACTCTCCCAAAACCTCATAAAAGTTTGGACTCAAGGAAGGGCTTGGAGGGATGGTGGTGGACTTGTTCTTCATCAAAATTATTGGGTTTCCTTCTCATTGAGGTATCGTAGTCATCCTTGAACGCTATTCCATTTAAGGAGTCATTTCTAATAGATTTCAAAAAGGGTTTTCAAACTCTATCTTCTTTTATCTTTGACTCTAAGCATGGTCTTCATATAAAAATGTTTTAAAAATTCAAATGTATTGTTTTTAGTGTTGCTTGGTGATTTTAGCATCAAAATCCTAATGAAACAATGCTAATGCATATTTTCAACTTCTAGCTTAAGTAATGAGTTAAATGAACATGATTATTGTATAATGTTTCAGCTTTGGTTTCTTCATGGTGATATTATGGTTTAGCGACTGACCTAAGGACTATTTTATTATGAATTGTTGGGTAAATTTTGAATAGGTGTTCAAATCTTGGATGAATGGTAAGTTTCTCTCATTTTTTAGCTCTTATTATGAAATGCTCTTGAGTGGTATGGTCCATCTTTGGTGGCGGTGTTTATTTGAAATAAATGAATGTAAATCTACTTGTCTATTGTGAATAAGGCCATGAAGGCATAATATGTGAAGTATGATGATAATGATATTGTTTTTGTTATTGTGCTATATGAAGCTTGTTATGTGAAGTATGCTAGAGATAATTTCCTAAGGAACTATATGATAATGTGAAACATGTTTAAGTGTGTACTGTGATGCATGAAGGTTTAAGCATGTTTATAATTCAATGTTTATGAAATGGTGATTAGGTGAAAGGTGTGCTCACATGTACACTCACAGACTCACACTTAAATGAATGAATAAAGTGAGTAAATGTTGTAAGGGGAGTCTTAGGGTGAACACTCTTCTTAAGTTGAGATGGAGTGATCAGTAGCAACCTCACTATCTTCCAAGAGCTTTCTAAGATAGGTAGGAGGATGTATTCCCTTCGTGAGTTGAAATGTGGTGTCCACTAGTTATCCTTAACCTTTATTATAAAATGTTGAGACTCTGTGGGGAGTTATGTTTAGCAATAAGAGGATATGAGAAAGGGGTGGTTGCACTTCGTGAGTTAAGATGTTGTATTTCAATGTTCCTCTTGAGATGAGTACTCTTCGTTAGTAGAGAATGAGTTACTTAGTTTCAATCTCCTTATCCCTTAACTATGCGCCTGCATAGGTGCAGCTATTGGGAAAGCCACGTAAAAGCTAAGGGAATTACCCTACCCTAGGCAAGTGGGGATCCCTCATCCAATAAGGACTAATATCAGGATTCCATGTTTAGCTCTCATGGTCTATGTTGGTTAAGCTAGCCCCCTAAAAAGAATGAATGAAGTCTCATAAAAGAATGTACTACTTATGGTAGGTTGTGGTATGGGACGCTTCAAATCAATTGCACTAAGTAGACATTTCGAACGGGAGTTTTGGTGTTTTTTTCATGAAGTGTATGAATGAGATATCATGTGTTGTGAATGAAGTTAGATAAATTAAGGTCTAATATTAATGAAGCATGTTAAAGTTAAGTTTTATATAATGAAATTATGAATGACTAATGTAGTGTTCTTAATCCAAGGGAATCCTCAAGGAGCAATAAGTGATAGTAGTAGTATAGGATACTACTCTCACATTGCACGTACTGTAACTTACAAGTCCCGTTGGAGTACGGCACTTACATGAAGTCCTTAATATATGAATGTTCTTCTAATGTCTAGTCTAAAGTGTGGACTTGTTTTCCCGTGCGACGTAAGCCTATGGTTTGTACTCGTAAGTATCACTTAGGTTTGTATTGAAGGGGGTATATGGGTGGTTCCTTCATGTCTTACCTTAGTGAGTTTTAGGATAACTTGGTTAGGAAACCTCAAAGGAAATGAGTTCATTGTGTTTGGTATCAATTACTCACTGTAATGTCACTGTATTCACTGTAATGTACTTGAGTTTACTGCAAAGTTATATTTTGGTTATAAAATTGTGAGAGTTCTAATTTTTTGTGATAAAAGATGATTATTATACTATTTTAACTCTATAATAATGAAGGTTTTACTTATTTGGCATGCTTACTTTACTAAAACGTTCCTTTTTGCATGCTTTTGTATATGCCATACTTAATACATTATTTTGTACTAACCCCATACTTTAATATATGTTATAAGTATAGGTTGGAGGCAAGAAGAAGTCTACAAGGCAAAGCTTGGGAATCGACTCTCTCAAGACTAAGTATGTTCTCTATTTCAGGGCATAATCCTATTTCTTTTGTTTCTATTATTAAGACTTGTTAAGTATTTTCATTTGATGTAAAGGGACATGTCCCTAAGATATTTAATTTGTGTCGTTAAGATTGTTTGTGAAGACGATATCACTCTTTAGTATTTATGAAAGATATTTTATTATTATTATAAATTTCATAAAAAAATTTAACTCCACACTACTTTTCATGCCTTATGTAATGATTGATAGCAAATGGCTAGTACAAGACCTCCAAAAGTCAAGTACGCAATTGTCCAACCCAAGGGTTGCCCTAAATGCTAGGGGGTACTATCGGGTCATGACATTTTAACTTCCATATACTTCGAAACATTTGGGTGGTTGTTGCACCATATTAACTTGAACTTGTTGTTGTTCTAGTGACGTGATGCTAAAGGGTGTAGTCATCATATTTAGCATTTCTACAATTTGTGCAGTTAAGGCTGCAATTGCATCCACTTCTAACACTCCAGCATTCTTTAGTATGACTGGTTATGATCCTCCTTCATTCCACTTGGGATTATATTGTAAAATTATATTAACTAATGTAAATAATAAATGTCTTCAGCAGAATCAAGTAAAATTTTTGTGTTTGGTTCCATTTCTTCAATAAAGGTATAGATCAAAACTATGTTATCTTGACGATGATGTGAAAAACTTAGAAACAAGGACATAAACTGTCACATCCGGGGAGTACCCCCTAGATGCAACCGGCATCGTCATTCTCGGAGAGGACTAAGACTAGAATCTTAGCTTACATTATTACATTCATAGGTTAAACATGCAGAAAATTTAAAACTTTTCTATATCTATCTTGAGGTTTATATAGACCTGTCACATACACATAATATATGTTCATATTGAGTATACATAGGCCTTTCATATAAGAAGATTATATAGTCTTCTACTTTTATTTCACATAGATATGTATAATACTTAACATAGTCTTAAAAGGATGTCTCATCTCATAACCATCTAAACCAAGAGTATATCAATGGGCAGATCCTATACATCACTGTAATAAAGCCACATATAGGATACAATCTTTATTAGTCAAATGAAAAGGAAAGAACCAGAAGTCTTATTACTAGGACGACATCAAAGCTTGAATAGTGGCATTGCCCTCGGAAAGTGAGGACCTACTCAACTTGGATGAGTGAGAATTCCAAGTCTTCCTTCAAAGTCATCTCAAAAGCCCTTCAACGACCGCAACCTAAAATTTTAGGGAAAAGGGAATATATGGGGTTAGAACATCACATTTACCAAGTATGAGGCCATATGCACACACATCATAAAATCATGCTAAAAAGGAACATTTCATTAAAGTATGTTATTTCACTTTGAAAAGCCTTATGCACATTCAAGAACCAATACAAGTCAATCTTACATATCCATTAAGTCAATACCATGTACGTCACAAGAACAACCCTACTAAGCCTACTCAAGTCAAACATGCATATCATCATAATTGAGTATATAATCAATACAACTCTATCATCAAGCTATGACATCATCAAGCATATATAAGAATTCATAATATCATAACCAAAGTAAGACAATCACCCATGAACCCTCATTAAGTGAACTAGTGCAATGACTAAGCAAAGTCTCATAACCTTACTAGGTCAAGTAAACCCAACAAGAACCATAATCGATGTCGAACTTCACATAGCATATCATTAAGAATACATATCATCATACTTTAGTAATGGAGACCAAACACATATTCATATGTGAAGCCCACGAAACCACCATTTGGAGAATATTCCAATCTAACACCCAAACGAGCCAACCTATGAACATATTTCACTAGGTCTTTCTTGGATTCCTCTACATGAGACACACTACCCATGGTCATACGACTTAGAGCATACGCAACAACATTGGCCTTGCCGGAGTGGTAGAGAACACTCACATCGTAATCTTTCAACAATTCTAACCACCTTGTTTGTTGGAGATTCAACTCCTTTTGAATAAACACATATTGAAGACTCTTGTGGTCCGCATACACATCACACCATATAGGTAATGTCTCCATATGTTCAAGCCAAATACCATGGCTGCTAACTCAAGATCATGAGTTGGATAGTTCTTCTCATGTACCTTATGTTTTCTAGAAGCATGAGCTATTACTTTTCTATGTTGCATAAGAACACACCCCAAGCCCACTCGGGATGCATTACAATACACAACGAAGTCCTTGATACCCTTTGGTAAGGTCAACACCGGAGCGGAAGTAAGCATATCCTTTAATATTTTGAAACTTCTCTCACATGCGTCCGGCCACACAAATTTCATACTTTTTTGAGTCAAAGTAGTCAAGGGAGATGCAATGGATGCAAAACCGTCTACAAACCTCTTATAATAACCCACTAGACCCAAGAAACTCCTAATGTCGGTTGGAGTCAATTGCCTAGGCAAATCTTTCACCGCCTCGGTTTTCCTTGGATCAACCTCAACCCCCTCACTACAGATGATATGACCAAGAAACACCACCGACCTCAACCAAAACTCACATTTTCTATACTTGTCAAATAATTGGTTCTTCTTAAGCATTTGTAATACCACCCTTAAATGGTCCATGTGCTCACCCTCATTTTTCAATTATACCAAGATGTCGTCAATGAAGACAATGACAAATGAATCTAGGTAACTTCAAAACACCTTATTGATGAGATCCATAATTGTCGTCGGGGTATTAGTGAGACAAAAAGACATTACTAAGAACTCATAGTGACCATATCTAGTCCAAAATACCATCTTTGGTGTATCCTCACCTCTCACCGTAAGTTGGTGATACCCCAATTTCAAGTCAATCTTAGAAAAGTAGATTTTCCCTTGGAGTTGATCAAACAAGTCGTCGATCCGAGGGAGAGGACACTTGTTCTTAATAGTGACTTTATTGAGTTGGCGATATTCGATATACATTCTAAGGGACTCATCGTTTTTCTTCACAAACAAAACTAGAGCACTCCATGGAGAAATACTTGGTCTTATGAAGCCTTTGTCTAGTAAATCTTTGAGTTGAGCCTTCAACTCTTTCAATTCGTCCAGAGTCATCCGATAAGGAGGAATTAAAATGGGGTTGGTATCCGGTAGCAAGTCATACGAAAATCAATTTCATGTTCCGTAGGGATTCTAGGAATATCATTACGAAAGACCTCCGGAAATTCCCTTACTATGGGGACTAACTCAATGGGAGGATTTTCAGAGTCCAAATCTTTGACTCTAACAATGTGATAGGAAACCCTTTTGAGATCATTTTACAAGCCTTAAGACAAGAGATGATACGACCTCTAGGAATAGAATTTCCCCCCTTTCACTCTAAAACGGGTTCATTTTGAAAATTGAACTTGACAATTCTAGTCCTACAATCAATGGAAGCAAAACAATAATGCAACCAATCCATCCCCAAAATGACATCAAAAAATCTACCATATCAAGTTCTACTAATTCAACATATGTAACTCTATTGGCCGACATTGTAGGACAATTTCTATACATCATCTTTGCAACCACCGACTCCTACCGGGTAGTTACCTTGAAAGGTTCATTTAGAATATCGGGAAAAATATCAAACTTTCTATCTACCAAAGGAGTAACAAAAGATAATGCACTACCCGGATCAAGTAAAGCATAAACATCAATAAGAAGACTTGTAACATAGCGGTCACCACATTGGGAGAACTCTCTTGTTCACCCCTTGAGTGAAGTGCCTAAAAGCGATTCTTCTTTGGAGGATCCACATTAGAACAACTATCTTGCCCACTACCTTTGTATTGCCCCTTCATATTTGTACAATCCCTAACCTTGTGGCCACTCTTGCCACACCCAGAGCAATTGTCTGTCCAAACAAGGCAATCACCATAATGTTTCTTGCCACACTTTCCACAAGTTGGCTTCTTGTTTGGTGAGCTAGTACCTCTTCCCTTTTGAGACTTAGGGTTAGAAACCCTATCATCACGATCCTTGGGAAATTTGGTAGGAACTTGATTAGAAGACCTTTGTTCAAACCTAGTCTTGTCTTGAATGTTAAGCCTGCCCTTTGAAGAACCACCATCAAAAGATCTTGCCCTTTTGGAATCTCTACTCTTTCTCTTAACCCTTGTCTCTTCAACTTGTTAAGCATGAACCATGAGAGAAAAAATGTTCATATTACCATGTAGCATAGACGAAAGACATTCTTCTTTCAAGTCATCCAACACCCCCGTTACAAAGCTGCTCATTTCATCCCTTGGGTCAGTAACCAAAGAGGGAGCATACTTTGACAATTTAGTAAATATAAAAGGGTAGTCAAGTACACTCATACCTCGTTGACGAAGATTGATGAATTCATCCACTTTGGCTTCCCTCTTATCCGTAGGAAAGAAACTATCAAGAAAAGCCTTCTTGAAAAACTCCCAAGTCACCGGTCCACCTCTTAAAGGCCGATTTTCTCTCCATTGGACGTGCCAAGTTTGGTCCACATCTTTGAGTTGTTAAGTGGATAATCGACCTTGTCACTAGATGTCAACCTCAAATTATAGAGGATCTTGTAGGTTTCATCAATGAACTCTTGGGGGTCTTCCTCAACTTTGGACCCATAGAAAGTAGGGGCATTAATCCTAATGAAATCCCTAAAATGAGAGGCCATGGTGCCAACATGTTGGTTTCCTCGGGGTACAACCTCCTGATTAGCTTGGGCCGTCATGGCTTGTGCTTGAGTAGTGACGGCTTGCGCTTGAGTAGTAATGGCTTGGACCATTTGGAGAAAGGCATCTCTTATGTCCCCATCCGTAAAAAGAGGAGGATCGACCGGAGCCTAGTCATCATTAGCAAGTTCTTCAAGAGGAGGGACTTGATTGCCTCAAGGAGGACCTCCCGCATTGGCAATCTCTTCATCAAGTCTTCAAGCGGATGTTCTTTGAGTATCATTGTTTATAATCACAATAAGAGGATTAGATGTTAAAGCCACATAGAGTCAAGACTCTAGAGGCATGATATCAGATTTCCAAGAAAAGGAGTATTTCCTAAGCATCATATAGTTTACTATTCATAAGTATGGCGCTCTTCACAATTATGAACAAGAATCTACAAAGACGTGGTTAAGTGGGACATCGACTCTAAAGATATTAAACCGCATGCTCTGATACCAAGTTTGTCACATCCAGGGAGCACCCCCTATATGTAACCGACATTGTCGTCTTCAAAGAAGACTAAGGCTAGCATCTTAGCTTACATCATTACACTCATAGGTTTAAAAAGCAAAAAATTTAAAACTTTTCTATATCTCTCTTGAGGTTTACATAGACCTCTCGCATACACATAATATATTCATATGGAGAAGTGAGGACCTACCCAACTTGGATGAGTGAGAATTCCAAGTCTTCCTTCGAAGTCATCTCGAAAGCCCTTCAACTACCGGAACCTAAAATGTTGGGGAAAAGGGAGAAAATTGGGTTAGCACATCACATGTACCAAGTATGAGACCATATGCACACACATCATAATATCATATGCTAAAAGAGACATTTCATTAAAGTATGTTATTTCACTTTGAAAAGCCTTATGCACATTCAATAACCAATACAAGTCAATCTTACATATCCATTAAGTCAATACCATGTACATCACAATACCAACCCTACTAAGCCTAGTCAAGTCAAACATGCATATCATCATATACTTGAGAATATAATCAATACAACTCTATCATCTAGCTATAACATCATCAAGCATATATAAGAATTCATAACATCATAACCAAAGTAAGACAATTACCCATGAACCCTCATTAAGTGAATTAGTGCAATGACTAAGCAAATTCTCATAACCATACTCAATAAAGTAAACCCAACAAGAACCATAAACAATGTCCAACTTTACATTGCATATCAATAAGACTAGATATCATCATACTTTAGAAACGGAGACCAAATACATATTCATAAGTGAAGCCAATCATCATATGGTATCATCAATGTGCAAGATCATCATATACATATCATGAACAATTATAAGCATCTACATATATAAGAACATCCTTCTAAGACTTCCCTCAAGGATACTAGTTCAATGTTTAGGTAGAGTCTCATACCCCTACCTAGACTAAGCTAAACCCCTTAGGTCATCCTAGTTAGAGTTCATTACATTACTTCCTTTTACCTTTTGAGAACATCTTGCCTTAACCGACATAGACCAATTGAGCTAATATGGAATTCGGTGTCATGGAACCTTACACCGAAGGAAGGCGGACTACTTGCCAAGGTAGTACCAAAACATGAACATAGCAACTACGTGAATCCACTAGCTAGTATTCTTATGGGGCCAACATAGAGCAAGAACTAGGAAATATATTTGGGACCCTCTTTATGCTACATGCATTATAGTCTCCAATATCATGAGTACATTAGTGATCCTACCTTCCTTATGTGGGAAAGGACACTCCTCACACTAGTTCACTCGGTGCTAAGCTAGAGTCTCTTTTGAATTGTCTTTAATACCATTTATTAATAATCATAGCTTAATGTAGGTCATAGGGTTTATCCCTTATATAATCATCATCATAGCTCAAAAAAAATTGCATGAGTATTGTCCTTTCATTACAATTCATACAAGTGAGGTAAGTATATTAAGATGTCACATCATGATAAGGCACATTGGTAAGTTATCACCATCCTTGTAACATTTGCATCTTAGCCAACAACTCACAATCCATAGTTTAAGACATTTAAATTCAACATCATACCAACCCTATTAATCTTAATATAAGGTATACTTCAATACAACATCATCACTTAATCATAAGTAATCATAATTGAAGTAAGAAATAGAGATCACAAGAGTTACTCAATCTCCTTCACAATCTCATCATCAAGGTCTTACCATCAACTTCAAAATTCAACCCAACAGTGGGTGTAATACCATCACATAATAGTAACAAATGTAATAACAAAGACAATTGAATCACTATATAACAATTCATCACTAGTCCATAGCCTAGAACTAAAGACTTAGATCAAGTTCATAATCTACTTCACGACCTAGGTCAATACTCAAGAACTAGAATCATTGGTTTAAAATATATCACAATATACTCATAGTTAGCATAATAACAACATAGGATAGTAATTCACATACTAACCAAACCAATTGAGTCAATACTATACAATTCAATTCAAAATCACAACCTAGGGTTAAGGGGAATAAGTCATCTTCTACAATTGAGACCAATACATCAACAAGTAACATAATTGAGTTATAATACATGTTAATATACTCATAACATCCAAAAGGAATCATAAACAAAGAAATTCACAAGATCATTTTTTTATTGGAAGAAAACCCACTTGAATTTCATAGTTTTGAAATAAATTTGATGAAACCCTTTGGGGAAAGAAGTACCAAAGGTAAAAGGAATCCCATACCTTTTTGATTTATGGAGTTTGATGGAGAAACTTTGATATTTATCATCCCTATAACCCTTTGAACTTGACTTCTATGGTGTTCTTCTACTTGGAAGAGAGAAAGAGAGAGAAGGAGGAGTTATTTGGGTTTGTGAAATATGAGGGTTAGGTTAGTCTAATTAGGTTGGTGTCTTTATATAGGTCATTAACCAACTTGATTATGCCACCCTTAAACCCTAAATAACCACCAAATTAATTATTTTAACTAAACTAAAAATGTGTAGCAAAACAGTGGACTCACAGACGAGACCTCGACAGACGGTTCATTTGTCAAACAACGGCCAAGGGACCAACCATCCTGTTGGTCCATCGTTTTGGTCAAAGACTGTCCAAAAGAGGCTGTTCAAAAATATGGCTAAGTTTCCATGAACGGTGTCCATCGACGCCCCGTCGATGGACTTCGTTGGTAACACTGTCTCTTGACAGATTTTTTCCACTTTTGCAAAGGTCCTCCTAAAGGGCCCTTGGTTGGTCCTTGGGGATTCATACCCGAACATTTTGATGACTAACTTACTCTAATACGTGTCAGACACTCCTCCAACAAAATCCATCATTTTTCGACTCCTAAAACTTAGTCAAATAGGCTAAGTCACACTAGCACCTCATTAACTAGTTTTCGGACGTCATGGACGTTCTTTTACGTTTTGATTCCTAAATTTCCTAAATGACTTATATAAATTATTTTGGACCTTAAAACAATGACACAACCTTTAAACACTCATGTTAGGCTCTAGAACACATCTTACATTTTTGGAGTATTACATAAACCTATCCCAATCTTGGTACAAGTTTTCTTTTCCTTTCTTTCGAAAACTAAATATGTTGTTGGTCAGCTTGGCTATTTTCCCAGCTAAAAAAACATTTTCAAGAAATTTCGAGCAAGATCATCCCAAGATGTTATGGAATTTGCCGGCTGAGAGTTTAGTCATATTTTTGCTTCCCTTAGTAGAGAAACAGGGAATAAGGTGAGCCTAACATAATTAGAGTTCTCATCAGTTGGGTTGTACATGTCACTGATCTCGAGGTATGCACTCGTGGGTCCTCATGAGATATACCAAGTGAATTGTCCATTTGTGTGCAATAGTTCCACCATGTTTTGCTTAAATTCAAACCTCCCATCGGCTGTAAGTTTCTTAATACTTGAAGTAATATTGGTGGTGTGTGGGATTGCAACGTCTCTCACTTTCATTTCTTCCATCTTTGTAGGTGTGTCTTGATCCTCCCATTATTCTAGTATTATGGGTTCACTACTGACCGAAGGAACATGGAATATGAATCCTTTTTTCCTTCTCTGGTAACAAACAAATCTCTTAGGTTAAGTTAGAGTCTCTACTAAGTCATGGTCGTTTTCCAGTGTCAAATTTGACACAACATATAAAATGAATAGCCAAGATTAAGTTGTCAATACTTGTACAAATAAATTAGAAACTCAATAATTAAATGTCTTAAGATTTTACAGTCCTGAGTAGCAGCGCCAAAAACTTATCGCGATCAAAAGCACACGCAAGTGTACGTGGTAACTCAAGTAGTATAGTGACTCTTTCGAGCAAGATTATCGAATCCAAAGGACTTCAAATCAACAAACACTAAATTTATTGTAACTAAAATAAATTTACTTATGCAACAGACGATTTTAGGTATTTGTTTATATCAACTAAATTGAACAATTTCAACAATAAATTGCTATAATTAAAAAAGTTGAAAACAAAGGAATATCACAATTTTTAAAATATTCCAGGGCTGTAGCATACACCGATTTCGAACATAATAATAACTTATCCTAATATTCAACATGTTAACCTCATTATTGATTCAAAAGGTTGATTTACGATCATAATCTCCCGGCCTCTAACCGCCTACTATCATTGATAGCCTAACTACATCATTGAGTGGGGGTAGGAATGAACCAATAGTAGAGCATTAAGCTATCATGTTGCACATTTATCAAATGGGGCATATAGGTATAATCCTATACGATATATGAAACACTTTAATTTTTACCCTAGAATGAAAACGCTTCTCACATTCTTTGGTATATCCCTCTATTCGTCTTCCGAGTTCAAGAGCGAACAACAAGTTTATTTAATGTTGATCATTCATTTGAACCGTTAAACAAGAATGCAAGCATAAATCATAAGAAAACTCATCTCATGCTAGAAATAAATACCATCAAGCCATTAATTGTAGCTACAACCCTAGAATAAGGGAATTTAGCCACTCATAGTATGTAACATCATCAAATAATGTTCAAAGATCATAAAAGCGTTTACCAAAATGAAAGAAGGGAATAAATCCCTAGGATTGTAGCAAAATCGCCCAAATCATGTTTTCCTATTTTTCAGAAACTGAATAATGATAAAATAATACAACTGGACTATTTATAGTCTGAAATAAAAGACGTGATGCAAATCTTGAATCTAGGTCCGTGTAGACACACATCCATCTCATATGCAACTGGTTTGTAAAATTATTATTTCACATGCTGGCTTCAGCTCTATGACGCGGAGGTGCTCCCTCAAAATGTATTTTTTCCATCTTCTTGGCCATTTCTCCTAGTAATTTCGACTTCTATTCTCCGATATCATGCATGGCGTCGTTTTTCTCTCCTTTTCCTTGCTTTGCACCCTGCAACATGTAATCATATTGGTTAGAGGAAACATGATAAATGGACTCTATAACTACACTACCGATTAGGAAATTGCTCACAAACTTAGCAAGACATTAGATAACTAGGTTATTAGGCGATAAATATGCCTAAGATCATAATGGAAAGTGCATTTTGACATCCTCTATTTCAATCTGAGTGAGGACCACAAAGATTCCATTAGAAACTACCACATCCCACACAATAGCCTTAAAAATACTACATGATTTGAGTCCTTATTAGCAATGGGCTTTTCTCTAGTAGTAGTTCTTATGACCTCATCACTAATGACAACTTGATCAAGGACCAAATATAATGGATGCACATTGACTGGATCTTGACTTTCAAAGTCCCTAACACAATTAAAACATTTCTATGGCTCTTCCAACATGGGATACTTCCAACCAATCAATGCCTCCACCAAAAGGGGCTCAATGTGAACCCCAGCTACAATTATTGTAGATCCTCGAAAAAAGATATCAATCACATCTTTTTTGAATCCCCTAATACTACTACTTTCTAGGACAACACTATTAGGC
Source organism: Solanum pennellii (assembly GCF_001406875.1). Taxonomy (NCBI): domain Eukaryota; kingdom Viridiplantae; phylum Streptophyta; class Magnoliopsida; order Solanales; family Solanaceae; genus Solanum; species Solanum pennellii. The sequence continues at coordinate 41,408,659 of NC_028647.1, forward strand.
AGAATAAGAACATTAGTAACTAAACCCCCTTTTGGAGACACATGAGGAATATTCCCTTCAAGAACACCATTAATTGGGGAATCCTTTCACCATTTTTCTTATGGAATATTTTGCTTACAAGGAATAGTAATATGTTAACAAGGTAACACACCATATCAATAGCGACAACATCATAAGTAAAAGTATAAAATATCACTTGTTTGTGGTCCAAAAGAGAAAGCCACTCCTATGAAAAATTCCATCTGAGTTAAATTGGGACCTATAAACTCAACATCGATAGGGTAGTAAAGAACATTTGGGATGGGAGGAATAAGAGGTGTCTTAAGATATCACACTGCAAAATGAGTCCTTGGTTTAAGCGATTGAAGCCCAAAAACAATTATAGCCATAGCAGAATTACAAGCCCTAAGAATGGGCCTTAAGCTTGAGTCGAACACAACTTGTACCCCTGAGTCATCAACATTGACTCTTCAAACATCGTTAACTGGATAGACCAAGATTATCTATCTTAGACTAACTTAATTATAATGTGCAAGTCATTAATGAAGATGCTTTGCACACTAGCACAGATGTACTCTACTTGGAACAAAATAGGGTTGGCGTAAGCTGGCAAAAGAAGGACTAAAACTGGAGCTTTTTAATGCTCCTTATATCTTCTTAGCTCCATGAGTGTGCTTCTATCACGAGTAGGAGGTAGATAAACTAGGAAAATCGTGTATTATAAAGGTTCATTTTATTAACCCTATTATTCAAGGTCGGGATCGATTTGACCCAAGACTTTTTAATTGTGGGCCCACTAACAAGGGAGTACATACACTAAACTTATCTTGTCTATGGTGTCATATGTATAACTACCTTCTTTTACCAGAAAACACAAATTTTGTTGCTAGTTGAATAAACTCCAATAGGGGTTACTACTAGTGAATAATGAATGAAGTCTTTTCAATGAGTATTTTTTAATCAGCATTGCAACTTGTTTTCTTTCATTTTTTAATTGAAGGGTGACGCTCACGGAACTTATGTATAAAAACAAAATTGATCAATATGGAGTGAGACTTAGATGTTCCATCCCAAAGAAATGAAAACAAAATTTAATAAAAGCAAAAAAAACAAGCAATTGTTATAAAAGAAGACAACTAGGGTAAATGAAATTTCGAAAGTCTGCCTTCTCGAGAACTCATGATAGGCAACAATCTCCCGTAGATTTGACAACACCAGAAGGTTCCTTCGGAAATACTCCAGCTATATTAACCCCAGGTGACTTTCTCACTCATTCAACTATGTTATTTGTATTCTTTATTTGCAAATCTAGATCTTGCTTACGTATGATAAGCTACTGTGAAGATGTTTTTTCCTTACCCTAGATTCCTTGAATTATAATTTTTTATAGTAAATTTGTAAATCTAGGAGCTGAAATTCAAGCCCTCTTTTGCGCAGAAAATATCCCATAACTTAGTAGCAAAGTAGCATCAAATGTTTTCCCTATTATTAATTTTCCATAAAATGAGCCTCATACAAGCTAATATCACACATCAAATGAGAAACTCTAGGTTTTTTATTTGAACCTAATTTTCTACTATATTAGTACTGAAATTAGCGGAACCAGTCACTAATCAATATTGAATTTGCTCTTAATTTTATCCTTTACTAGACTGAGCCTCTAAGAGATTATACCATAAATCAAAAGGAGACATTAGAAAATAAAACAATTACTAATTAGTAAATATTACCCCTACATATGAAAAATATCACGTAGAAGTAATTAGAACTAGAAAGAGATTCACCTATAGTTTTGTCTACGACTATTACAATTTTACACCTTAAAATCTCACTGGGCGGCATAGTAATTAGGCTTTTTTAACTCACTTCAGCAAAAACTATATGAAAATTATCCTTTTTCCAATAGAAAAGTATTGTGATTAGAACTTGTGACCGCAATTAATCAATTTTGCTGATGTATCATCCTCAAGAATCGCATTTTTATTTTATCTATATTGAGTATTTTCTTAGCTATTGCTGGCACATCATAATAATTTTCCACCATATAAGTGCCACTAAATGAAAACATATTTCCTTTCAATGTTTGAAGCTTATTCGTCACCTTCTTGATGAGTTCACTATCATCACTCTTTTTCTTCTTAGCCGGATTCTAGGATAAGCTATGAAATTGTTTGGAAATTGGCCTCCTGAGATAACAATACATCTATATACTAAACCTCCAAGTTGTACACTAGTATTCTGATGCATGTACTAGGAACCTTTTTCTTTGTTGATTAATTATCCTGATTGAGATTCATATCTTTCCAGTACCTTCATTATTATTTGGAGGGCTATTTCATGTGGAACAACAAAAATAATTGTGCCATGTGCATTAGATAAGTGGTTAAGATTTGCACTCCATTTAGGAATACCATAACAAAAATATTGGCTATCATCAAATAAAGAATTTAAAGCCCTAGAAAAAACTTCAATATTGAGAATAAGTAAAGCATAATTTAAAGGGTCCCCCTGTTTTAACACCTAGTAGAGTGAAAGAGGTCTTTGGTCTACTCATTAACCAACACTAAGTACCAAGAGTTAGCTAAAATAATCTCTATGATATCAACAAAGCTCTCTGACAATCCCATTCTTCTTAAGATTTTCATCTAAAAGAACCATGATACTTGTCATAAGCCTTGATCATATCAAGCTTCTTATAATATTGGTTGGTTTTCCATTTTTGGTGATATCAGATTGAATCTCAAGAGTGGGTAAAATATTTTCAATAATGTTCCTTCCTTTGATAAATCACGAATGGTTTGAAGAGATCAACCTTGGAATTACCATCTCCAATCTTTCATGTACCAACTTGGAAACAGCTTTATGGATTAAACTACTCAAAGCTTTTAAGCCTTAGATCAAAGAAAGAGTGCGGGTAATTTTTTTAGGCAGCAACAGAAGGTTAGTATAATATTTCCTTCAAAGAAGGAAAAGACCAATTTCCATATACCGTCACCAACTATATCCTAGTAATACTAATAAAAAGGACTTGTAAAACAATATAGACCACTTACATTGTCCCCACAAGATTAAATACAACATTTTCACCTTTTCCTTTGTAGGAATAATGTCAAGAGAAAACACAATCTTCTTCTTTTAGAATATGTGGGATGTGATTTAGAAGAGAAAACTATGTAGCATACCTTTCTTGAGTAAATTGTATTTGATAAAACTTAACTGCTTCATTAAAAATTTGTTGTTTATCCTCTAGCAGACCACCTTGCGCATTATGACTTTTTGTCAAATCAATCTTTTCCTTCTCCTCTTCGCTAGACTGTAAAAAAATCTAGTATTTTTGTCTCCTTATTAAAACTACATAGTTTCTGCCATTTGGTTGCAGTACTCCTCATAGTGTAGATATTTCTTAAACTCTGCATGTGCCTTATGCATGACTTCTCTATTCCCACTGGATGGATCATTTACCAACAAATCTCCTTGATTTTAATAGTGTCTTCCTTGATAATTAGTTGTTTGAAAATATCACGAAACACCTCTCTTCTCCGTGACTTGAGACAACATTCACTTTTAAAATTTTGTCATAAAATCAAAGTAAAGGTTCTGAAATTAGAACCTGAGTTTTAGCAACCACTCACTTGAATGATTCATGTTCTACCCAAAAATTCAAGAATTTCGAAGGCCTTGATAATATTTACCAAATCTTCTTCATAAGATAGAAGTACAGGGCCATAACCAGATCCAGTTCTTGAAAGATGTTAACTTCCAATTAAGTAACAAATTTTTCATCTCTTGATTTACTAGGATTATTTCAGACCTTTCAAAAATATATTCCTCCACTGTTATACTATTCCACAAAGTAAATGGGTTACCTTTTTTTACCTTTGTGCACAATCCAATCCAATTTGCAAATTTTTCAATGACACCTTCCTGTATGGGGACCTCATCAATCTTCTCTTCCTCATTCAATACCACATTAAAATCCCCACCAATTATCCATGGGAAAGTAGAGGAATTGTACAATCGATATAGATCCTCCCACAAGTTCAATCTCTGCAAACTATCATATTTGGCATCTACTGCACTAATATAGAAAGTTTTATTTAAATGATTATCATTTAAGTTTTAGAGTAATTAGTTTGGCGAAATGCACTAGAATATAAACTTGATATCCCTCCATCACAAAAAACAAATTTTGCCATTATGATTAGCTTTGGCAAAATCCATCCACAATATCCTTATATATTTTTTTATGTGACTAGCATTTTAAAAAGGTTTCATTAAAGCAATAAAATTGAATTTATGTGCTCTACTCAACATTTCAACTCTGTGAAATGCTTTTTGAGTCTTTATGGACCTAATATTATTAAAAAAATAATTTATCTTTGAGGCTTATTCATTTGTAACCCTCTATTTGACAATATTTTGGTAGACTAAGAGCCTAATGTATTGCCACCATTCTTCTCAGCTCTTAGTGTTTTATTGATATTTATTTGACTTTCTCCATCATTTGTACTATCTACTCCTTCACTATTTTTAGTAAATAAAATGATCAAAATTACCACTCAACTTTGTTTTATTGGTTGACTTTACCCCTTCCATTGAAAGCAAGTTATATTTTACTACTGTCGTCAATAAACTTAATAAATATATCCCTTCTTGGATGAAAAGCCTCAAATCAATTAAAATTATCAATTTTATTTAAATAACCCGATGTTTACTCAACCCGACCCACTTAATAAAATAACTCATTTCTTTTACCCAAATCAACTTTAGTGTTCTAATGAATTTTAGTGTTCTATTTGTTTTGATTAATGTTAAAAGTGTACACCTTTCTCTTTCTCTTTTTGATCTTCTTTCTACTTTATCCCCATGCAACCTTCGTCTTTTCATTTCTTGGAACTGAGCATAATGGCTTTCGCAAGATAAACTATAGATTGTAGCCGTAAAAAAAATCTCAGTGCATTGTGTTTTTGCCTCTTAAAATTTACAGTCCATCCACATCTTGCATTGTGCTTCTGTCGCACATCCTTGATGGTTTTCAAGACCAAATAAAAAATATTGCAAATTTCTCATCTCCAGGAGAATGTAGTGTCATACACAAATATAAATCACTTAAACATGAAATATTCAATAATTATATATGTACAATAGAAGACATAGCTGAACTTATTAAATTCCTTGAAAATTTCAAAAAGGTCGTGTTAAAATGAACCATAGACTTTCAAATCTCAAATACCTTTAAGTTCCTGTTTTTGTTCTTTGCCATATTAAATTAGTTATCGGTTAAGATCATAAATAGAATAACATGAAAAATTATCCAAATCAATATAAATGGGTTTCGGCGGTGGTGGCGGTGATGGTGAAGGAGATCACGGAGAGGATGGTGGCTTGATGGTGGAGGGGAAATAAAGTTGATTTGGGTAAAATAAATGGGTTATTTTAGTAAATGGGTCAACGAAAATCATCTTAAAACCCTTGATCAAAAAAAAATTTACCATTACAATTACTTTGAACACCATTTGACAATGAACCCATGTTTAGATTGGAAATAGGGGAATTTGATCATAGAAACACGGGATCAAGGATTACCATACCTTATTGATTTAAGACCCATGAAATTGGAGAAGAAATCGGTTAAAAATCCATCTTCTAGCTTGAGCTTGAGTTTGGCCTCCAATGGAGTTTTGGGACAATTTTGGAAGAGAAGAGGATTTTGGGTTTATGATTTCTCAATGGTTAATTGTGTTTAGATACGGGAATGGAAGTAAAAATGAACTAAAATACACTTATAACCGAACCCCAGCACCCAAAATACCCTTACGTTAATTGGACCTTTTTAAATAAGTCAAATTTAACTTTTATTTTTGGAAGTTTCGTTGGGGAACAAGTCCGTGTAGCGGAGCTGTCCCCACAAGATCTCTGGAATTAAATTTTGGGACATTAGAGTACGAGACACGTCCGTGACATAGACCAACACTTTTGTCCCATGGTGAACCTAGACCGCGACGCAGACTTGTTTATGCCATACACAACTTCTTGCTGCCTTGGGCATCTTGTTAGCCAATGGTTGAGTCCTCCTCAAGGACCCATAGGTTTGTTTTTGGGGAGTCATAACCGTATGTTTTAACCTTAAACATGTTCCTATAGATGTTAGGTTCATTCCCACTGACTTTGGAATCCAAACAACACATAAAAACAAGGCAAACATACAAGGACACACTAGCACACAAAAGACTAGCTTTCGGAGGTCTTGGTCGTCCTTTGACGTTTGACCTCAAACCTATTCAAACCAACTATTACAAGTAGTTTCTAACCTTATAAACAAGTTCATTAACTCTTACAACACATGTGAGGCTATAGTTTATCCTAGTTAGTTTTGAGGGTCTTAAGAGGTTTAAACATGGAAAATTGCATGTTTTAAAGTGAAATGTCGTTTTTGCATGATTTCAATTTTTTCATGAAAGACTATCATACTTAATGCATATTCATACTAATGCCTACTTTTCCTTCATTTTCCTCAGGTGTAGGGTCCAGTTCTCGAGGGGATCATTCTAGAATCTAGAGCTTATAATTGAGTATTTTTTGACCTTGTTGGTGAGTCCTCCTGGTTTAAGGATGGTTTTTTCCTATGTTGTATTTAATTTTATGTACTTCCCCTTTTTGTACATGTTGCGTGATTTATTCCCTATTTCGATCAAATATTGTAATAGATGGCTTTGTTGAAACTAAGTGTCTGACTTCCACTTTCGTTTATGAAAATGTTGGACTTGAAATGTGTTTTTACTCTTATTGTTCTATTCGTTATGTTTATGCGGACTAAGTGGATTTCATGGAGTCCTTCAGGGTTCTATACGCCATGTATCATCTAGGGGGTACCCTGGGTTGTGACAAACTTGGTATCAACGCACATGGTTTATAATGATCCTAGGATGATGTCTTATAAGCCATGTATAATAGAGTCTTAATCATGAGTGTGAAGCGCACCACTTTTATGAATGAGAGTCTACAAGATGATTAGGAAACTTCACTCTTTCTTTAATCTAAATCGTGCCATAGAGTATAACTCTATAATGCCTCTCTCCTAATCCATGTCCTGTGTTCTTCAGTTTATGGATACTATAAGGTAAATGCTAGAAAGATTGAGGGTGACAATGTGGAACAAGCAACTCCTCCTCAAGATCATCAAGTTGTGGTTGATCCTTTGGTTGAGAATGTTACTTATGCGGAGTGTAGGGAGACTCTTCAAGTATAGGCTCAAGATGTAACAGCTCAAGAAAATAGAGAGGTTGTATCTCTGGTGAATCCTAATATGAATTCCGTGTCTTCAAGAGTAAGGTATTTATCAAGATTGAACACCCCCCCCCCTGCCGGATTTTTATATCTCCCAAAGTGATGAAGACCCTCAAGAGTTTATCGACCAAGTCTATAAGGCACTTGCTATTATGGGGTGACTCTGTAAGTGAAGGCAAAGTTAGATGCTTACCCATTTAAAGGTATTTCTCAAGTATGGTATAACCAATGTAAGGAGGGGAGTCCGGTGGAGCGGGTCCTGTAGAGTGTGAGATTTTTAAATAGGTGTTTCTTGATAGATTTTTCCCCTTGAGTTGAGGGAACCTAAGTTGCAAGACTTTATTAACCTTCTTCACGAAAGTAGAGTGTGAGGAATATGCTCTAAAGTTCACCCAACTATCCAAGTATGCTTCAACTAATTTAGCGAATTCAAGAGCTACGATGAACAAATTTATGATGGGAGATTCCGAAATTGTTGTCAAATAATGTCGTACATCAATGCTTGTTCAAGATATGGATATTTCAAGTTTCATGGTGTATTCCCAACAAATGGAGAAAGAGAAACTCAAGGAAAAGAATATGCATGTGAAAACAGCTAGGACCGATTATGGGAACTTTTCAAATACTAGGTCCGATGGATAAGGTCAATCAAGGTTAATAAAAAGTTTTTCCAACCAAGGTTCCTCTAGTGCACCTCCAAGGTTCAACAAGGATAGGGTGTCCAATCCTAAACCTCAAGGAAGTAATGATAGTGGATCGTATGTGACTAGGCCTATTTGTGCAAAGTGTGGTGCCTAGTGGGCATAGATGGTTGCTTTAGTTGTGGAAAGAGTGGTCACAAGATAAGATATTGTTTGATGCTTAAGGTTCAAGGAAGATGGGGCAAGAAAGCTCGTCCTAGAGTTTTAAACTCCAATGCTCCCAAGCAAAACCGCTTTTATTCTCTCTAAACCCGAGGTGACCAAGAAAGTTTCCCGGATGTAGTGACCGGTATGTTAAAAGTCTTCCTTTGATGTGTATGAATTATTGGATCTCGGTGCTACTTTATCTTTTGTGACACCCTATGTGGAAATGAAGTTTAATGTTCCTTCGAAAGTGTTTTTATAACTTTTTATGCCTCAACTCCTATTCGTGATTTTGTGGTGGCTAAGAGGGTTTATAGAATATGTCTTATTTCTTTATCCGATAGAGTTACTCTTGTTGACTTGGTAGAGCTTTACATGTTATAGTTTGATGTGACTCTTGGCATGGATTGGTTATATGCATGTTATGCCTCTATTGGTTGTAGAACTTGGGTGGTTAGTTTCCAATTTTCTTATGAGCCTATATTAGAGTGAAAATGGAGGAAATTTTATACCTAGAGTTCAATTTGTATCTTACCTTGAACCTAGAAAGTTTATCTCAAAAGGTTGATCTTACCATGTCGTTAGGGTGAGGGATGTAGACTCTGAGACCCTTTCTCTTGAGTTGCTTCTCGTTATTAATAAGTTCCTGGTAGTTTTCCTTGATTATTTATCTAGTATTCCTCTTGAGCAAGAAATAGATTTTGGTATTAACCTTCTTCTAGATGCACAACCTAGCTCTATTTCTCTTTATATGATAGCTTCGAGCGAGTTAAAGGAGTTGAAGGAACAATTGAAGAATATGTCGGATAAGGGTTTCATTCGACCAAGTATATCTCCATAGAATGCTCATGTGTTGTTTTTATAAATAAAGATGGGTCTCTTAGAATGTGCATCGATTATCATCAATTGAATAAAGTGCCCATTAAGAGCATTATACTCTTCCAAGAATTGATATCACTTGTTTGACCAACTCCAATGGGCTAGTTATTCTAATATTGATCCTCGTTCGGATTATCACCTACTGAGGGTGAGAGATGATGATATTCCAAAGATATTTTTTCGAACCCGGTATGGTCATTTTGAGTTTTTAGTAATGTCGTTTGGGTTAACGAATGCTCTGGAGGAATTTAAGGTTTTGATGAATAGGGTTCTTAGACAATACTTTGATATGTGCGTGATTATTTTTATTGATGATATTTTGATCTATTCAAGGATTAAGAATGAACATGTGGATCATTTGAGAATTGCGTTGTAAGTTCTTAAGGACCAATAACTTTTTGCGAAGTTTAGAAAGTGTAAATTTTTGTTAAGGTCCATAGCTTTCCTTAGTCATAGTGTGCCAAGCAAGAGGATTGAGGTAAATCATAAGAAGATGGATGCGGTCAAGAGTTGGCCTAGACCTCTTACTCTTTCCAACATTAGAAGCTTTTTGGGTTTGGTCGGCTACTATAGAAGGTTTGTTGAGGGACTTTCTTCCATTGTTTCTCTAGTTGCGTCTTTGACTCAAAAGAAGGCTGAGTTTATGTGGTCAGAAGCTTGTTAGAATAGTTTTCAATAGTTAAAAGATATACTTACTTCCACTTTGGTGTTTACCTTACCGAAGGTATGGATGGTTTTGTGGTGTATTTTAATGCCTCTAGAGTTTGATTGGGATGTGTGCTTAAGCAAAATGGTAAGGTGATTGCCTATGATTTAAGTCAACTTAATATCCACGACAAAAATTATCCTACCCATGACCATGAGTTAGCGGCGGTTATGTTTGCCTTGATAATATAGGAATTATTTCTATGAGGTCCATGTGGATATCTTCACCAATTATAAGAGCCTACAATATGTGTTTAGTCAAAAGGATTTAAATCTCTGCCAAAGAAGATGGTTAGAACTATTGAATGATTATGACATGAGTGTAATTTTTCAACCCCCCCCCCCAATAAAGCTAATATGGTAGTGGATGCTCTTATCAGTGGCTAGTGTGGCTTATGTAGAGGATGAAAAGAAAGCATTGGTTTGTGATGTGCATAGGTTGGCCCGACTAGGTTTTCAACTAGTGGATTCCACCAAAGGTGGTGTCGTGGTCCATAATGGTTTTGAATCGTCCTTTATGATGGATGTAAAGTCCAAGCAAGGTCTTGATCCTATATTAGTTAAGTTGAAAGAGGCGGTACTTAAGAAGTCCGTTGAGGCTTTCCCCCAAGGGGGGGAATGGGGTGCTTAGGTATCAAGGTCGGTTATGTGTTGTGAATGTTGATGATTTAAGGGCACAAATTATAGTGAAAGCCCATAGTTCTCGGTATTCTATTAACCCGGCAGCCACCAAGATGTACCATGATCTGCACGAAGTTTATTGGTGGAATGGGATCAAGAAAGATATTGAGAGATTTATGGTCAAGTGTCCTAATTATCAACAATTTAAGGTCGAGTATCAAAGGTTGGGAAGATATCCCTAGATATAGGTATTCCCACTTGGAAGTGGGAAGATGTAAACATGGAATTTATTGTTGGTTTTCATCGCATCCTAAGACAACATGATTCTATTTGGGTCATTATAGATAAGATAACAAAATCAGCTCAGTTTGTTCCCGTTAAGGTTTCTTTTTTGGCAAAATACTATACTAAGCTATACATAAAAGAAATGGTGAAGTTTTGTGGGGTTCCTTTATCCATTATTTCCAATTATGGTACCTAATTTACTTCTCACTTTTGGAAGTTATTCCAAAGAGGTCTTGGCACTAAGGTTAAGCTTAGCATGAATTTTCAACCCCAAAATGATGTTCAAGAAGAGTGTACCATCCAAACATTAGAATATATGTATGTTAAGGGCTTGTGTAATAGATTTCAAAGCTAATTGGGACAATTACTTATCTTTAATAGAGTTTGCCTACAATAATAGTCATCACTCTAGTATCGATATGGATCCTTTTGAAGTCTTGTATGGTAGGATATGTGTGTCTCCCTTTGGTTGATTTGAGGTGGGTGAAGTTGCTTTTATAGATCCAGAGCTAGTTTATGAATTCATTGAGAAAGTTAGGCTTATAAGAGAAAGGTTGAAAACGGTTCTAAGTCGGCAAAAGTCTTATGCCGATGTGAGACTTACGGACCTAGTATTTGAGGTTAATGATTGGGTCTATCTAGAAATCTCACCCATTAAGGGTGTGATGAGGTTTTGCAATAAGAGGAAACTTAGTCCCCGATATATATGCCCATACAAAATTTTGAGGCGTGTGGGTAAAGTTACCTATGAGTTAGATTTGTCAAATGTGTTGGCTCTGATTCATCTGGTATTTCATGTTTCTATTTTAAGCAAGTGTATTTGAGATCCTACATCCATAAATCCCCTAGAAGGGTTGGGTATTGACGGAATTCTTTCATATAAAGAGGTTTCGATAGAGATCCAAGACTGGCAAGTCAAGAGATTGAGAAACAAGGAAATAGATTAAGTAAAGGTTTTATGGAGAAATCACGTAGTTGAGGGTGCTACTTGGGAGACCAAGGTCGATATGAAGTCCCGCTATACCCATCTTTTTCTTCTACTTCTACTCTAGCTTGAGGTAAGTAGGTCCTCTTGAGTTTATCTTATTTTTGGGAGTCATATGTATTATATGTGTTTTTCCATGATTTCTTTATGTTATGCATGTTGTTGAGGAATTATGTTTAGTAAGAAAATGAGTTTTTATGATTGATTGTCCTCATGTTGTTGTGTGTTGAGTAAGAATTGCTTATGTGCTTCTTGACATGAATTGTTGAACATGATTTAGTTGTGCTTTTTAGTACTCCGTGAGGTTGTGTTGAGCATCCTTTTAGTTTAGAGAAGGTAATAACTCCTATGAACATGAGATATTTTAAGATTCCATGCATAATGGATTGTTAGGTGTAGTTCCTACTTCCTTGTGATGCATTGAATATATGTTTAAGTTGGAGTTGATGTTTCCTCCTTTGAATTGTGCATTATTATTATGTTGCATGCATGATGAACTGCTAATCTTGAGTCTTTACCTCCGTTAGGTGTCTAGATCTTCATTCAAGGATGAATGATCCCAAGAGGGAGATATTGTAACACCTCAAAAAATTTTAGGCTAAACTAGAGCTAAACGTGAGAGTTACAGTCATGAAGGTGGCTAAGGGCCAAGGGGAAGAGGGAAAGATCAAAGTGAAAGGAGCCAAGGTAGCCCAAAAATCCCAAGAAAAATGGCCACCATCCCAGGTGAGCCTTCACGGCTCGTGGTGGTCATCACGCCTCGTTATGCCACTCGTGGTGGTGAGGCAGTAGCCTCCCTAAGGATGTCCCAAACTAGGTTCCTACACAAGAGCCACTTTACTGCTCGTGAAGCCTTTGAAGGCTCGTGGGAGTGGCCTTGATCATGCCTTGGTATTTAATGGTTGACGGAGGGTGGCTAAGCCACTGCCTCAAGGCCCACGAGAGGGATCAGGGCTCGTGAAGATGCCTTGGGCTTTTGAGATAAAGGAACATGTTGCCTAGCCACTGCCTCAATTCTACGAAGGGGACAACGGCTCGTGGGGCCTCACTTGAGACCTAGCGCTCGCTTAAAGTGAGGGGTGTTTTAGGTAATTCCGATTTTAGTCCAACTTAAGTGAGATCATTTTTCCTTAACTTAGGGTCAGTATATAAGTCATTTTTACTCAAAAACCAACCTATTCAACTCATTATTTCCAAAACCCAAGTTAATTTCCAAAGTTTATCCTTTCCAAAAGTCTCTCTCTAGAAAACTCCGAGAAGAATAAGAAGACGAAGGTGAAAACTAGGGTTCAAGCGGCAAGGTTTTCACACCAAAATCATAGGGCTTTCTGATCAAGGTATGGTAGTATTTCATCCGTAGATAGCTTCATCCATGGAATCCCTTCAAAAACCTAATTTCAAAGGTAGAAAACCCCAAATAAGGTTTAATTCCAAAGTCATGGGTTCCTTTCAAAAATGATTTTAATGCTTGAATTATGTTATTATTAAGTATAAATTGATGATTCAGTGTGTTTTTTATAATGAATCCCCAAGAACCCATGAAATCCCCATATTATTCAATTGTAATTTATGATCTTGGTCTTTGTTGAAGAAGGAAGAATGTAATGAAATTATGCATGTAGTAATTTGGTTACTTGAATCGTGATGTATCCATGTCTAATGTATTAAATTCTAGAGGTTATGATTTGATGTGAGATTTGAACCTTGAAAGGGTAAGGAATGAGAATGATGCATGTTTTCATGGAATCTATGTATTTGCTTTAAGAAAACTTTGAGAGCAAAGTGTCTATGATTATGATGTAGTTATTGCGTTGTCGAAAGGATATTCTCATATAAACAGTTATGCATGAATATGATATGATGTGAAAGATTTCTCACAATATGAAGATTCTAAGGTTGAAAGTATTTCTCACCTATTGAATCTATATGTAGGCATGGACTGTTGAAGGTTATTCTCACACATGATCTAATGAGTTATCTTAATGATTCAAGTTACGACTTAATATGTAATCTGACTGAATTATTGCTTAGAACTGACTGGATATTTAATATGACATGGAAGCTTTTACACTAGTTGAGTCTGGATTCCAATAGGATCCTTTTGCTAGTTGTGCATGAGTTCCCTAAGTATGTCTGATTTCACCAAGCCGATGCACACACTCCACGTGTTATTCATGCTTACCTTTGATAATGTTGCATGCCGTTGTATAATGACGCTTCTCAGATGCTCACAAACCATGTTAGATGCTTGAAGACGTTGGCTTATGTTGTATGTCCGTGGTCGACGTCGCCTTATCGATGCATGCATGCTTATACCAATGTCACCAAGTCAATGCAGACACGACAATGCTGTGTGTTCACACCTTTGTTTATGTTGCCTGCGATTGGTCGATTTCACATAGATGATATATGTACGCCTCGACCTATGTCACCGAGTCGATTGGCACACACCACAACTGATGCTTGCAGGCCTTGGTTGTTGGTGCCTTCTATTGGAAGATGTCTCTTTGACAAAGCATGCTGCCAAAGTCGATGTTTCCTAACATGATGCGCTCAGACCACAGTTAAAGTCACCCAGTCTATGTGCACATGACACGACAGATGCGTGAAGTCCTTGGCTAATGTTGCATGTCATTGGACGAAATCAATTGCCAGATGTGCACATGCCACATCCGTGAATGAAGGCTTTCTCTTATGCAACATGTCATTGGCTGATGTTTCTTGCGAGATACACACATTCCACATATTTTCATACAAGCCTTGGCTTAAGCCGCATGCCATTGGCCGATGTCCCTTGCCAGATGAGTACATACCACGTCACATGCCATGGGTGATGCTACATCTCATTGGCCGGCATCACCAAACCAATGTATGCAGGCTACGAATGATTTAGGCAGGCCACATCCGATGTCGGCAAACAGATCTGTGCATGTTGCGAATGATGTTGGGAGGTCCCGATCGACGTCAGCATACTGATGTGTACAGGCTATTGATGATGATGTTAGGCACCATTCGACATTGGTGGACCGATATGTGCAGGCTTCGGACTATGGTGGAAACCTACATCAAACGCCGGCTGACCATTGTGTGCATGATAAAGGCAATGTGGGTAGACCACATCCTACTTCAGTTGGCCATTGTGTTCAGGCCAAAATCTATGCAGGCAGGTCGTGGCCAACATTGATTAACCTCTGTGTGCAAGCCAAAGGCGATGCAGGATTGTCACGGCCCGCAAGTACCCCTTGGAAGTTAGGGAGAACCCTTGGATCGGGACAAGGCGTACTTGACCCTTAAGGGTCTTGTACAAGCCCATTAACTATCGTTCATTACATAAGACATAAAGTAGTGAAGAATTAAAAATTTTCACGAACAACTTAATAAAGGAAACATTTTTCATAAAAATACTATGGAAGTCTCTACGTCATAAGACAATCGTAAATACACGACATAATATCTTAGGGGCACGGCACTTTGCATCGAAAGAAAATACAAAATAAGTCTCAATAATAAAAGTAAGAAACATAGACTATGTCTTCGAATATATGAGGACATACCAAATCTTGAGAGAGTAGATTTCCCAAGCTTCACCTTCTAGACTACTTCTTCCTTCCAAACCTATACTTAGAGAGTATAGAAAAGTATGGGTTATTACAAATAATGTACTAAGTATGGCATATGCAAAAACATACAAAAAGGGACATTTTAGTAAAAACACATTTTCATGCCAACTAAGTAAAACAACATAAGAATCATTATTTAACACTTAGAGAAGAATTTCCATAATTTATACCACAAAGGACCAACTTATATTAATCTTTTCAACATTATAGTGAACTATTTTTAACATTGACATTGAACTATCCCTATTCCAAAATAGTTAACTTGCAAGGCCAAGCAAACAAGAAGTGAACTCAATTCCGTAGGAGTTTTGCTAACTAAGGTTATCCTAAGACTTACCAAGGTAAGACATGAATGAAATTCACATAAACCTACTTGAATACACACCAAAGTGATCCTAAATTATATTCCCCCATAGGTTATTTAGCTAGTGAATTACCTAAGATTAAAGTATGGTTCTACCTTTGCAAGTAAGACACCCCTTTTAGGTGTGAGTATCATTGGGGGACCATCTATAGCTCACATGGTCTCATGTCGTTGAGGCTTATTCCCACAATAACAAGAACAAGAATATGAATTATCAATTATGGTTAATCAAAAAGATTTTATATGAGTTTTTATGGCTTTGAAGATGGTGGTGACAATGTTTATGACTTATGTTTTTCCACTCTCTTTATGATGATGTTTAAACATGGTAAATTGCATGCTTTCAAATGAAATGTACATTTTTGCAAGAATTCAGTTTTTTATGCATGGCTGTCATACTTAGTACATTTCTTTACTAACATATATTTTTCCTATATTTTCCTCAAAGTGCAGGTTCCATTCTCGAGGTGATTATTTTAGTGGCTAGAACTTGGAATTAGTATCTTCCGACATTGTTGGTGAGTCTTTTTGGTTCGAGGATAAATTTTTCCTATGTTGTAGTTCCTTCCTTTTTCTTTCCCTTTTCAGACATGTTGTATGGGTTAGGCAGTATTTCATTCAAACACTGTAATAGATGGTTATGTAGAGACTAAGTGTCTAGACTTCCACTTTCGTTTATGAAAAAATTTGACTTGAAATGTGTTTTCTTCTTATTGTTCTATTTCTTATGTTATGATGACTACGTGGCTTGTATGGAGTTCTTCGGGGTTCTATACATCATGTTACATCTAGGGGGTACCCTTTGGTTGTGACATGCTATAACATTGGTATCTCCAAAATTAATAGTATGAAAAAAGGGAGGGAGGGCGAGAACATGATCAAAATGGTCTTTCATATACGGGGGTATGAATCATTTTGGTCGTTTATATATGTCACCTTTTTCAAATAGTCCTTAATGTATATAAAATGAGGATCATTTCAATCCTTAGCCCTAAAAGCTAACTGAAGAATTAGAAAATCGTTAAATTTAATTATGGGTCCCATGGTTGGTGGAGTCTTTCTTTTTAACTCTTTCTTCTGCCATTTCTTCTTCTCCATTTTCTTTGTCCCACCCTTTTTTCTCCAATTTCCAATTGATTTATTCATCTATTCACCGTCAAAATCCTCTCTTACATACTAGGTCAATTGAAAATTGGATAAAAAATGGCCAAAAATAAAAAGAAATGGAGAAGAAGAAAGAGGGAGGAAGAAATGGTCCATGAAACATGGGAGTCACAGTTAACTAACACTCTTTTTAATTATTTTTCATTTACTTTTAGGGACTAAAACCAATATGATCCTCAATTTATATAGGGAAAATGGATAAATATACATTCGAACTATCGTAAATGGTATGCATATACCATTCGTCATACTTTTGAGACATCGGTGCCCTTATCGTCCAAAAATTAGAGCATATATACCCTTTATATGCTCTAGTTTTTGAACGGCAGGGGCACCGATGTCCCAAAAATATGATGGATGATATCTGCATACCATTTTTCCTTTTATGTACTCCTTCCCACTCATTTTATGTGGCAATATTTGATCCGACACGGAGTTTAAGAAATAAAGAAGACTTTGAAATGTTTACCAAATTAGCCTTTAAAAGTAGACTCACTTTCCTCTCTCCTCATAAATGTAGTAGAGTATTATTTTTAAAATTAAATAGGACCAACAAATGTAAAAGATGAATTGTACATTTAAATACTTACCATATAAGGAAATGTTACAATCTTTTTGGACTGACCAAAAAGAAAATTGTGTAATATAAAATAGGACGGAAAAAGTATACCTTAAGTACTATTTAGATAAATTGATAGATATAAAGGACCTAAACAATTCAATCTATTTTGATCATTTTATTGAAAAAGGGCTATAAAGTCGGTTTGTTGTAACAAAACATATTTGGCTTTCTTGTCCTCTCTACTTTGAGATCAGAAAACAAAAATATTGTTTAAAAAAATGGCATCTTTTGGTGAGGCACCAGCAGGAAATGAAAAGGCAGGAGAGAAGATCTTCAAGACTAAATGTGCTCAATGTCATACTGTTGAAAAAGGTGCCGGTCATAAACAAGGTACATTAGCTTCCTCTTTTTTTTTAACTTTTTTTTTTTAACATTTTTTGACACATCTATTCTCTTTTGTATTTTATTTGTAACTCATTTTTTTCTTTATTTCCTTGGTGCCTATATATATTCTACCAGATCTGCAATTTATAAATTCATTTTACTTCAAACTTTTTCTTCTTTTGGCAATTTAATAGATATACTAATACTCTCTCTATCTTAATTTATGTAACATATTTTACTTTTTTCAAGAGTAAAATAATTTTGTTTGAATAAGAATTTTCAATTTTTTTAATTTATACATTTGTAAACTACATAAAAAAAATTATAAGTCACAATAATTATTAATTCAAAAAATTTTAAAATATATGAAAAATCACTATTAAATGATACACTTATCTGAATCTCGAAATTTGAAATGTGTCACTTAAATTGACTGATGGAATAATATTTTGTTATTGATTTTCACTTTATATGTTAGACAAAAAGATGGCTTTACAGGAATTTTTTCCACACATAAACTAGTGATTGGTTTGTGATCATAAGTTAAGATCAAATAGCATTCTATATATTGTTTAACATACATGTACTGGATTTTTACGAATTTTTTTGTGAGATTTTGTTATTATTGATCAGTTGGATGCCTAAAAATCATTTAATCACGATATACTTAACGGAAAGTGGTCCAAATATATACTCCTTTTGATTATAATGTGAAACAAATTTTTCATTATCTTTTATAGAGAAACACATGTCTAACTCATAATCAAATAAATCACATCTAGTTTATTATTAATTTCTTTCTAGAGCCATCCATTTGATCCGATCTGACCAATTTGTTTTATTTTATTTTTATTTTCATCTTCTTCTCTTAAGATATTTTTATTAGCTTATTTTATGATACTTTTCCATTTTCTCTTTCCTTTCTTTTTTTCTTTTTGAAGGAATATTGATTGTATTGAAGTGTTAACCTAATAAGGGAATACATGGGAGATATATATAGGAGATATAGGAAGGAGTACTAATCCTAATAGGACTAGGATTAAGGAGTACTAATCCTAATAGGACTTGGATTAGTACACAGTAAATACTAATATTATTTAATACTATTTATTTAATACTATCTGTTATTATCCCCCCTCAAGCTGAGCTGAGCGGAAGCGAACGGAAGCTTGGAACTGAGGTAATCGTGCTGTCGGCTCGGGAGAGGCTTGGTGAGAATATCAGCCGGTTGTTCTTCAGTGGGTACATACTGCACAGTCATGGTGCCGGCCTGAACTTCATCGCGAACAAAGAGACAATCGGTATCAACATGCTTCATTCTGGTGTGTAGGACGGAATTCTTGGCCACACAGATGGTTGATTTGTTGTCACAATAGAGAGCAGGAACAGTGTGAGTGGCGCGGAGTTCGCGAAGAATATATGTGACCCACATGGTCTCAGCAGCAAGAAGAGCAAGGGCGCGGTATTCAGCTTCAGTCGAGGACCGAGAGACCTTGGGTTGTTTTTTTGTACACCAGGAGATCAGGTTCGGCCCCAAAAAAACGAGAAACCCCGATGTAGATTTTCTGTCATTTTTATCATTCGCCCAATCTGAATCTGAGAAACCCCGAAGCTCCAAGTCCCCGGGTCGAATGAGTAAACCACGACCAAGAGTGCCAAAAATGTACCTGAGAATGCGTTTTAGACAATGGTAATCATGTTCACTTGGTTGATGCATGCGCTGAGCAACTCGGTTGACAGCAAACTGGATGTCAGGACGGGTAATGGCCAGATACTGTAGAGCCCCAATGAGGCTGCGGAAGTGGGTGATATCGGCAAAGGGGGTGTCGGCTCCATTCGTAGACGAAGAGACTGCCATCGGTGTTGGTTGACTGGTGCATTTTTCCAGTCCAGCTTTCTGCAACAGATCTCGAGCATATTTTGACTGATGAAGAAACAAGCCGCTGCCTGTCCGAGAAACCTCCATTCCCAGAAAATAATGTAACGGGCCAAGGTCCTTCATTTTGAAGGTAGTATGCATAGCTCGAGTGACATCCTGAATGAGAGCTGCAGTAGAGCCTGTAATAATGATATCATCTACATAGACAAGAAGAATGACTGTACCGTGTGCTGAATGTCGAGTAAACAGACTCGTGTCGTGTACGCAACACGTGAAGCCGAGTCCCTGGAGGAACGTTTTCAGACGTGTGTACCAAGCACGGGGGGCTTGCTTGAGCCCATACAGAGACTTCTGGAGTTTGCAAACATGTTGAGGGAAGCGGGGATCAACATAGCCCGGTGGTTGCGTCATGTAGATAGTTTCATCAAGCATGCCATGAAGAAAAGCATTGGAAACATCCAACTGATTGATGAGCCAATTGTTGCGCACGGCGAGTGACAGTACCAGGCGAATGGTTTCCTGCCGAATAACAGGACTGAATGTCTCGGAGTAATCAAGCCCATACTCCTGATTGTAGCCTTTAGCAACCAAACGAGCCTTGTACCTGGAAATACTGCCATCCGCATTGTGTTTAATTTTGTACACCCATTTACAGCCCACTGGGTGCCGCCCATGGGGCTTAGGTACAAGAACCCAAGTTTTCTGATCAGTCAAAGCCTTAAACTCGTCATCCATAGCATGACGCCAATAAGCATTTTTTGAGGCAACAGAGTAGGTTGTTGGTTCACTATCGGGAAGGGGTGTATTTGGTAGTATGGTAGCCTGAAAGGTTTTGGGTTTAAAGATACCGGCTTTGCCACGGGTTAACATGGGATGAGTATTGGGGGGTGGCACGGGCGGTGGTGATTCGGGGGTGGCCGGGAAGGACCCAAAACGGATCGGGCTGGAGATGTTGTGGGTATGGGGTGGTTCGGGTTGGTTGTGAGTGTGGGTGGTGGTTGCGGGTGTATTGTGGGTGACGGTCGAAGGGGTGATGAGGGGTGGTTGGGTAGTGGGTGGAGGTGTGGGGGAAGGTGGTGAGGGACCCTGTGAGTATGTTGGAAAAAGGGGAAGGACGCCAATGAATGATGTATTTGTGGAGGAGGAAATAGACTCGTAGGGAAACTCATTTTCGACAAATTTGACATGACGAGATATGTAGACTTTATGAGTTTGTGGGTCAAGACAGCGATAACCCTTGGAGGTAGGATGATAGCCCAAAAAAATACAAGGACGGGATCGGGGTTGTAATTTGTGAGTAATATGAGGGCGTAGCCAAGGGTAGGCAAGACACCCAAAGACGCGGAGGTTGGTATAATTGGGAAGTTCTTGGTAAAGGAGTTGATAGGGTGATTTGTTGGAGAGAGTGTGACTGGGCATTCTGTTAATGAGGTAGTTTGCGGTGGCTAGAGCTTCTACCCAAAAGGAGACAGGGAGATGAGATTGATGTAGAAGAGTAACCACCGTTTCAATGAGATGGCGATGCTTACGCTCAGCCACCCCATTCTGTTCGGGAGTGTATGGACAGGAGGTTTGATGTATAATTCCCAGGGATTGCAGAAACTGGCCAAAGATGTTATTGACATATTCCTTTCCATTGTCACTTCGAAAAAGTTTAACATGAGAATTGAATTGTGTTTTGACCATTTTTTCAAAAGTGACAAAGGTGGTGTATGCCTGTGATTTGTGTTTTAGTGGGTACAACCAAGTGTATTTTGTAAAATCATCCACAAAACAAATATAATAGCGAAAACCAGCAAATGAAGGAACAGCAGTAGGACCCCATAGGTCAGAATGAATAAGTTGAAAAGGTGCAGTTGTACGCTTCTCAGATAAAGTAAAAGGTAATTTATGAGATTTAGCAATTGAACAGGAGTCACAATTGTTTACATGAATGGAAGAAAAACCTAATTGAGACATTAAAGAATTTATTATTTGAGTAGACGGGTGACCCAGACGACTGTGCCACAACAGACTGTGGCCATCAGCCGAAAGAGCCACCGGAGCCACAGGAACGCTTTCTGAAACTGGGTGGGCAGACGAACTTGTGCCAGGAAGAACGTACAGACCATGCTCACAGGGGCCCTGAAAAATCACCCTCTTGGTAGTATTGTCTAGGATCTGAAAATCATTAGAGGTGAACAAGAGTGAGCAATTATTGTCTTTTGTGAATTGGTGAACTGAAAGGAGATTGGATTTAATAGAAGGGACGTGGGTAAGGTTACCTAGGTGAAAGATAGCGGTGGGGGTTTTAATGGTACCCGTGCCAGTGTGAGAAATATTAAGGGACTCACCGTTGCCAACAGTAATACCATTGGAGCCATGATATGGATTTGGAGCGTTAAGCTTGGATAGATCAGAAGTAACGTGCATGTTGGCCCCAGTATCCAACAGCCATTCAGAGGAAGGGCCGGCTTGAGATGCATAATTGGCACGGTTATCACTATTTCGGCTCTCCTCATACCGAAACCAGCAACGAGCAGCGGTGTGTCCTGTTTTCTGACAGATTTGACAAGTTGGACGATCCCGCTCGTAAGTGCCCTGCCCGCCGCTGGAAGATGACTGCCCGCCGCTGCCGAAGGAGTGCAGGCTGTTGTTGCTGCCGTGCTGCTGACCGTCGTACGGCGGACGACTGCCCTGCCGACCGCCGCGCCCGCGGCCTCCGCTGTTTCTGCCGTAGCCGCCGCGGCTCCCCTGCCGGCCGCCACCACGCCCCCCGCGATAGTTCTGGCTTGCGGTGAGGGCGGTGGCCGGCTCCATAACAGCGGCTTCTCGGAGAAGAAGTTTGCTCTCCAGATCCACGTTGATTTCTTCACTTTTTAGCCACGAGGAGAGAGTAGCCAGGTCAACGGGCGTTGGACTGATGCGAACCGCCTGTTTAATGGAGGAGTGAGCTGATGGGAGCCCCCGATCGACGCACATGACGAGATATTTTTCGGGAATGATTTCGTTCACGGTGTCGAGGGCTGTGATGATGGTGGAGACCTCGTCTAAATACTCCGCCATAGTTTTCGTGCCTTTGGTAATTGTGTGGAGACGATCACGCAATTGAAAAATATGAGAGTGGGAAATTGATGCATAGCGTGTTGCGAGGGCCGTCCACAGGGCTGAAGCAGTTGTGTAGGATCGGACGTGTTTCTGAACCGTGGGAGAGATGACCGCAATCAAACATGATCGGATCTGGCCATCCACGGCTTTCCAGGCGGCATGGGCCGGATTGGTTTTTTCTGATTTGTCCGTGGCGGTGATGACTGCCGGCGGCGGTTCTGTGCTTCCATCGACGTATTTGAGAAGGTAATTGGCCTCAAGGGCTGTAAGAACGGTGATTTTCCATGTAGGGTAATTTATGTCTAATAATTTTTCGGGAATCAGGGCATGAGGATGCCTGAGAAGAAGTTTAACGCCAGAAGGAAGTGAATCGATAGGATCCACCTCGGTTGTCATGGTTGCCGCCGCCCAAGAGAAGAGAGGGAACGATCGGTGCCCTAAAGAGAGAAAAAAAAACCTAGAGAAAAGAAGATCTAGGTTTTCTGGCTCTTGATACCATGAAGGAATATTGATTGTATTGAAGTGTTAACCTAATAAGGGAATACATGGGAGATATATATAGGAGATATAGGAAGGAGTACTAATCCTAATAGGACTAGGATTAAGGAGTACTAATTCTAATAGGACTAGGATTAGTACACAGTAAATACTAATATTATTTAATACTATTTATTTAATACTATCTGTTATTACTTTTGAATGGTTGACAAATGAGTCGTTGGTGGCTATGATTATATAAGTAATTAGGAATGGTAATGAAACGGGATGGGTGTTGTTCATCTTGTATTCCAAACATACTTAGAACAAAACTTTGAACATCTTTGTAAGAAAACAAAGTTTAAGAACATTTTCACAACTAGAAAATTAAAACTAGTAGCGAAACTAGAATCAAAAACAGACTTTTAAAAAAAATATACGAAATATTTTTCTTAAAGAAGAATTGTTGTTAATATGTGTCTAAAGAATCTTACTGATTCCAACAAACTTTGCAGAAACACGAAGTTACCAAGTTTAATGAACCAGTGAAGAACAAAAGAATAGAAGAACTGAAATTAATTCACAAATCTAAAGTTTGTAAAACACGTACCAGAATCTGAAAATTTTTTAATAGGAAAAAGATCAAGTCCACTGAATTCATAGTGTCCCCTTAAGGAAATTATTCCCCTCTAGTATCCGAGGTTTGATTTGGAATATGACCTCCCAGGGTAAAATGATCTCAATCACCAAAGTATAGATACCAAAAACTCCAGTATCAGTGAACCACTCAACGGCAGTAAAGTACACTTAGAATACTAGATTTAGTAGTTGAAGAAGANTTGAATGGTTGACAAATGAGTCGTTGGTGGCTATGATTATATAAGTAATTAGGAATGGTAATGAAACGGGATGGGTGTTGTTCATCTTGTATTCCAAACATACTTAGAACAAAACTTTGAACATCTTTGTAAGAAAACAAAGTTTAAGAACATTTTCACAACTAGAAAATTAAAACTAGTAGCGAAACTAGAATCAAAAACAGACTTTTAAAAAAAATATACGAAATATTTTTCTTAAAGAAGAATTGTTGTTAATATGTGTCTAAAGAATCTTACTGATTCCAACAAACTTTGCAGAAACACGAAGTTACCAAGTTTAATGAACCAGTGAAGAACAAAAGAATAGAAGAACTGAAATTAATTCACAAATCTAAAGTTTGTAAAACACGTACCAGAATCTGAAAATTTTTTAATAGGAAAAAGATCAAGTCCACTGAATTCATAGTGTCCCCTTAAGGAAATTATTCCCCTCTAGTATCCGAGGTTTGATTTGGAATATGACCTCCCAGGGTAAAATGATCTCAATCACCAAAGTATAGATACCAAAAACTCCAGTATCAGTGAACCACTCAACGGCAGTAAAGTACACTTAGAATACTAGATTTAGTAGTTGAAGAAGAAGTCCATGAATTCTATTTAAAATGAGAGGAAATCCCTCAATTTATAGAAAACAAAGGGTAGTGCGATTCTTATTGTGCCTTACCGCAAAGGTCACAAACCTTTGGAAAAGTCATAATCTTTCAGAAAGGTTGTCACCTTTCATAAAAGTCACAACTTTCCATAAAAGTCACAACTTTTTCATAAAAGTCGCAACATTTCATAAAAGTCACAACTCTTCATAAAAGTCACAACTCTTCATTTTCCATTCACACCTTTTTAAAATCCACTAATCCCCCACATGAATGGGGAATGACTCGAAGACAAAGAAACGAACAATTATGTGTACTTTACAAGCAAGAATTAATTGCATCTGGATACGTAGGTTTCCCCTTGGACTTTCCATAGTGAACATATGTCGGATATACTCGGTCAATCGGTAGATGCGATATCTTTGAACCGTCGAACTTTGGTGTATACCTAGACAACCATATGTCACACAATTAACCCTTTACCATTTATGGTTCTTACGGTTGGGTTCGTTTTAGCCATGAACACCTCCTGGTTTCATGAGTGTATAGAGAGATGGGCTTTTGACAATCATCTTCTTTGAAGCGGCTTACACTTCACACTCACATAGGTGATTCCTAACCGTGTTATCGCGTAGATACACTATTTGGTCAACTCTGCCAAACTTAGCAAATCATTAAAACCATTAAGCTTTATTAACTCATTAACAAGCCTTAATGTTGTATCCTTGTCCCTGAGCATTGTCTTCATCATGAGAATGGATTGAGTTTATTGACAATGCCGAACCGTCATTCACAACTTTGTTTTTCTCCTTGAATCTAGCTCTTGGGATCTCCAGTCTGCTAGATAGAGTTACCGCCATGATGACTTGTCCTAAGCCGTAAATTCATTCCCTTAGATGATCTTTTAATTTTCTCTCTAGTTAGGCCTTTTTGTAAGTGGATCCGACACATTATCCTTTGACTTTACATAGTCAATTCTGATAATTCCACTAGAGAGTAGTTTTCTAACAGTATCATGTCTATGTCGTATATGACGAGACTTTCCGTTATACGTCATGCTCCATGCCCTACCTATTGCATCTTGACTGTGAAAGTGTATGCATACTAATGCCAATGGTTTGGGCCAAAATAGAATATCTATCAAGAAATTCCGGAGTCTTTTAACTTATTCACCGACCTTATCTAGAGCACCTAGCTCAAAGATCATTGTAGAGCTAGCGATACATGTCTCTTTTGAAATATTTCTAAGAGACTGCTCCTCTACCAATAGTAAATACATATCCACTCGTGAATTTTACTTCATTCGTCCGATGATTCAATTTGCATCACTATATCTTTCAATATTGTTGGATATTGTTATAATGCAAGACATAGTTTTAAGTATTATTTTAAATACTCCAAAACTCTATTTATTGTCATCTAATGAATTTATTTGGGATCACTTGTGAACCGACTCAGTTTAAAATAGCAAATGTTATATCTGATCGCACACACTATATGATATACATCATGCTTCCCAAAAATCTAGCACAATCCAATTGTGAGTCACTTTTGTTTTCACTCTTTTGAAATGCAAAGCTAACATTTATTGGACACTTGACAATATGGACATCCAAATATTTGAACTAGTTAAGTACCTTTTCAATGCAATGAGACCGTGAAAATGCTAAACATTATGGAGTTCTACGAATTCTTATATCTAAGATCGCATTAGCAACTCCAATAATTTTCATTCCACTTGCTTTATAGCATACGTTTAGTAGCATTTATGTCATTAGTGTCTCTATTGATGATCAACATATCACCAATATACAAACAAACAATGACCTTATGATTTTAATGTGAACACATTTATCACTTCCATCATTCTTCAATCCATTTGCCGACATGGTTTGATTGAATTATGTCATTGTTTTGGTGCTTCCATAATGTGACTTAACAAGTTCACATACTTTCTTTTATTTACCAGGTACCACAAAACCCTCGGGTTGTTCCATGTAAATTTCTTCCTCCAATTCTACATTTAAGAAAGTTCTTTTCACATTCATTTGATGAATTTGGAGGTCATATACCACAGTAATAATTTTTGCATCCGAATGGATGTAATTCTAATTACTAACGAGTATATATATCGACAAGATCAAAATTTTTTTTTTTTTTCTAAAGCCTTTGACACAAAGTCTTGCTTTATATTTTTCAACAGTTCCATCAACTGTTATTTTTCCTTCTAAAGATTCATTTTGAACCCAAAGGTTTATTTTCTTGAAGAAGATCAATTAACTTTCAATATTGTTTATTGACACCATCTTTCCAAAGGATGAGTCTACAGAAGACACAGAAAATGTTACAAAATCATATTCGAAGGAAGTAAATGTCCTTTAACATTTTACTAAGCCTCTGAATCTCTTTATTAAGTACATTATCCTTTTTCATTTCCTAGGCCTTTTAGACCCTTCTCTAGACTACTCAAGTCTAATTTTACAGTCCACAGTCATAGGTCCTATTTTAATTCTTTTAGGAATAGGATCTTGGACTTTGACTAGATACCCCCACACTTTGAAATATTTCAAGTTGGATTTCCTTTCTTTCCATTTCTCATATGGAAAAGATTGTATTCTGATCAAACAAAATCGCTTTCTTTCTAAAAGGACAAAACTTTTTGTTGATCCCTTTTGCAGTAAGGATAGTTCCTCCACACAAGTTTTGTGTAAACCCGAACTTATAAATAATGCATCCATCATTTCTTTCAACGTTCGGTTTTTCATTAGATTGAGGTGAATATGGCAGTAGTTTGATATTTCACTTTCCAAACATATTTCTGCACAATGAGATTTATACTCTCCATTCTTATCACTTCTTATATATTTTTTCACACTGATTTTCAACTTCGATATTACATTGTCTAGACATTTCTATTGCTTCATCCTTACCATTTAGCAAATAGACATAGTCATTTCTAATGCAATTCTCAATAAAAGTAACAAATACTTTTTCCCACCATGAGATGGTGTTAACTTCATATCATAAATGTCAGTGTAAATCAATTCTAAGGGATTAGAATTCCTTTCAACAGATTTATAAGAATGCTCAACATACTTAGATTCCACAAAAACTTGACATTTTTATTTATTGCACTCAAAGTTAGGCAAAACTTCTAAGTTGATCAGTTTTTCTTACAAGGTTTTGTAATTGACATGCCCCAAGTGTTCATGTCACAAACATTGACTCAAGCAAGTAAGAACAAATAAAAACATTGAGTTTGAAAAGCTCTTCGTGAGGTAGCTTTTTCCTCACTAATATTTTGTTCCTATTTCTTACAATTTTGTGTGATACAAACATTGTTTAGATTGTCAAATATCCTTTTCAGAAGGACATTTCCATAACTTTCAATGTGATTGTTATAGAACTACCTATGAACAAAGTTTCATCGGGTTCAATAAAGACAATATAGTCCAAATGTTATTTTTACAAAAACATAACAAATGACTATTCACCAATATTCATGTCTATGCAAATACTTTTATTATAATAGACATATCTTTTCATGAAAAATCACAAAATTTTAAGTGATTTTTTTTCCATAAAAGAACACAATTATTTTGAACAAGTATATATATAATTTGGATGTTTCATACTAGTCACACTATATACTAGTAATAGAGAAACTCAACAACCACAATACCAAATATACTCCAAGAATTTTGTGGGTATAACATAATACAAAAGTATCATTGAATTTCATATTTTTTGCTCCAAAGTTAAATTAGACACCAAGTCTAATCATAAGCAAATAACCCCCACATTTCAAATGTGATCTCAAAAATATTTTTCAAGTATTTGAAAATAGTTTTTCCACATATTTTAATGTTGGAAACATTATTCTACGAAAGAATTATAGTGCTGCAATTCTCTTTGACAATGTTTACACAATGTCAAAGTTCATTCCATAGAGACACAAAATCACAAATTCTAAGTCACTGGTATTTTTCCTCTATCATAAATAGACATACCACTTAGTATTTTAAATACTAACAATAAGGACAAAAAAAATTGTACAATTTATTTCTATATTACATTGAAGTTTATAGAAAATCAAAAGTACAACACTGACTTATTATGTGAAGTTTTCATATTCTTCAAACCAATTGCATAGTCCAATTTATCCAGAGTATAAAACCACAAAAGTTTTTAGTCTACAAAAATCAGACACACTAACATTTCTCATGGAGTACAAAACTACAAAAGTTTTTTTTTTTCTCCAAACAGAATAACACATATTCTTTATCACATAGAAATGTTTTTCTTATCAAATAGTCTTCCAACTATAACAATTTGACATACTATTTTATCAAACAAAAATATGCATCTCTCATTTTTGCAAACTAAAGAATTTTAAAAGCAACAATATCTGCGAAGTAAAATTCATTCCACAACATATGGTTTGCAAATCTTTTTCCAAAGATACACATAATAAAAAAAAATAAAAAATCAAAGATGATTACTCTTAGAAACTATTTTCCTCCTTAGATAATTTAATAAGAAGGTTACCTGGTAATCTTTAAACGAAATACCAAAAAAAAATTTTGTTACATTCTCACTTCGACTTTGCTAAAACAAAGCAACGAATTATGGAGAAGTAATGCATTTATCTTCTACTTCCATGATCAGATTCTCTCAATCAGTAGAATACAAAAAAATACTAACAGTATAATAATTTCCTTAAGATTGTTGTTCATCTTGTATTCCAAACATACTTAGAACAAAACTTTGAACATCTTTGTAAGAAAACAAAGTTTAAGAACATTTTCACAACTAGAAAATTAAAACTAGTAGCGAAACTAGAATCAGAAACAGATTCTTTTTAAAAAAAATATACGAAATATTTTTCTTAAAGAAGAATTGTTGTTAATATGTGTCTAAAGAATCTTACTGATTCCAACAAACTTTGCAGAAACACGAAGTTACCAAGTTTAATGAACCAGTGAAGAACAAAAGAATAGAAGAACTGAAATTAATTCACAAATCTAAAGTTTGTAAAACACGTACCAGAATCTGGAAAATTTTTAATAGGAAAAAGATCAAGTCCACTGAATTCACAGTGTCCCCTTAAGGAAATTATTCCCCTCTAGTATCCGAGGTTTGATTTGGAATATGACCTCCCAGGGTAAAATGATCTCAATCACCAGAGTATAGATACCAAAAACTCCGGTGTCAGCGAACCACTCAACGGCAGTAAAGTACACTTAGAATACTAGATTTAGTAGTTGAAGAAGAAGTCCATAAATTCTATTTAAAATGAGAGGAAATCCCTCAATTTATAGAAAACAAAGGATAGTGCGAAAAGGTTCTTATTGTGCCTTACCGGAAAGGTCACAAACCTTTGGAAAAGTCACAATCTTTCAGAAAGGTCGTCACCTTTCATAAAAGTCACAACTTTCCATAAAAATCACAACTTTTCATAAAAGTCGCAACTTTTCATAAAAGTCACAACTTTTCATAAAAGTCGCAACATTTCATAAAAGTCACAACTCTTCATAAAAGTCGCAACTCTTCATTTTCCATTCACACCTTTTTAAAATCCAACAATCCCCCGCATGAATGGGGAATGACTCGAAGACAAAGAAACGGACAAGTATGTGTACTTTACAAGCAAGAATTAATTGCATCTGGATAAGTAGGTTTCCCCTTGGACTTTCCGTAGTGAACATATGTCGGATATACTCGGTCAATCGGTAGATGCGATATCTTTGAACCGTCGAACTTTGGTGTATACCTAGACAACCATATGTCACACAATTAACCCTTTACCATTTATGGTTCTTACGGTTGTGTTCGTTTTAGCCATGAACACCTCCTGGTTTCATGAGTGTATAGAGAGATGGGCTTTTGACAATCATCTTCTTTGAAGCGGCTTACACTTCACACTCACATAGGTGATTTCTAACCGTGTTATCGCGTAGATACACTATTTGGTCAACTCTGCCAAACTTAGCAAATCATTAAAACCATTAAGCTTTATTAACTCATTAACAAGCCTTAATGTTGTATCCTTGTCCCTGAGCATTGTCTTCATCATGAGAATGGATTGAGTTTATTGACAATGCCGAACCGTCATTCACAACTTTGTTTTTCTCCTTGAATCTAGCTCTTGGGATCTCCAGTCTGCTAGATAGAGTTACCGCCATGATGACTTGTCCTAAGCCGTAAATTCATTCCCTTAGATGATCTTTTAACTTTCTCTCTAGTTAGGCCTTTTTGTAAGTGGATCCGACACATTATCCTTTGACTTTACATAGTCAATTCTGATAATTCCACTAGAGAGTAGTTTTCTAACAGTATCATGTCTATGTCGTATATGACGAGACTTTCCGTTATACATCATGATCCATGCCCTACCTATTGCATCTTGACTGTGAAAGTGTATGCATACTAATGCCAATGGTTTGGGCCAAAAATAGAATATCTATTAAGAAATTCCGAAGTCTTTTAACTTATTCACCGACCTTATCTAGAGCACATAGCTCAAAGATCATTGTAGAGCTAGCGATACATGTCTCTTTTTAAATATTTCTAAGAGACTGCTCCTCTACCAATAGTAAATACATATCCACTCGTGAATTTTACTTCATTCTTCCGATGATTCAATTTGTATCTCTATATCTTTCAATATTGTTGGATATTGTTATAATGCAAGACATAGTTTTAAGTATTATTTTAAATACTCCAAAACTCTATTTATTGTCATCTAATGAATTTATTTGGGATCACTTGTGAACCGACTCAGTTTAAAATAGCAAATGCTATATCTGATCGCACACACTATATGATATACATCATGCTTCCCAAAACTCTAGAACAATCCAATTGTGAGTCACTTTTGTTTTTACTCTTTTGAAATGCAAAGCTCATATTTATTGGACACTTGAAAATATTGACACTCAAATATTTGAACTAGTTAAGTACCTTTTCAATGCAATGAGACCGTGAAAATGCTAAACATTATGGAGTTCTACGAATTTTTATATCTAAGATCGCATTAGCAACTCCAATAATTTTCATTCCACTTGCTTTATAGCATACGTTTAGTAGCATTTATGTCATTAGTGTCGCTATTGATGATCAACATATCACCAATATACAAACAAACAATGACCTTATGATTTTAATGTGAACACATTTATCACTTCCATCATTCTTCAATCCATTTGCCGACATGGTTTGATTTAATTATGTCATTGTTTTGGTACTTCCATAATATGACTTAACAAGTTCACATACTTTCTTTTATTTACCAGGTATCACAAAACCCTCAGGTTGTTCCATGTAAATTTCTTCCTCAAATTCTACATTTAAGAGAGTTCTTTTCACAATTATTTGATGAATTTGGAGATCATATACCACACTAATAATTTTTGCATCCGAATGGATGTAATTCTAATTACTAACGAATATATATATCGACAAGATCAAAACCTTATTTTTTTTAAAGCCTTTGACACAAAGTCTTGCTTTATATTTTTCAACAGTTCCATCAATTGTTATTTTCCTTCTAAAGATTCACTTTGAACCCAAAGGTTTATTTTCTTGAAGAAGATCAATTAACTTCCAACATTGTTTATTGACACCATCTTTTCAAACAATGAGTCTACAGAAGACATATGAAATGTTACAAAATCATATTCGAAGGAAGTAAATGTCCTTTAACATTTACTAAGCCTCTGAATCTCTTTATTAAGTACATTATCCTTTTCATTTCCTAGGCCTTTTAGACCCTTCTCTAGACTACACAAGTCTAATTTTACAGTCCACAGTCATAGGTCCTATTTTAATTCTTTTAGGAATAGGAACTTGGACTTTGACTAACTCCCACACTTTAAAATATTTCAAGTTGGATTTCCTTCCTTTCCATTTCTCATATGGAAAAGATTGTATTCTGATCAAACAAAATCTTTCTTTCTAAAAGGACAACTTTTTGTTGTTCCCTTTTCCAGTAAGGATAGTTCCTCCACACAAGTTTTCTGTAAATCCGAACTTATAAATAATGCTCCATCAATTCTTTCAACGTTCGGTTTTTTCATTAGATTGAGGTGAATATGGCAGTAGTTTGATGGTTATTCCACTTTCTAAACATATTTCTGCACAATGAGATTTATACTCTCCATTCTTATCACTTCTTATATTTTTTCACACTGATTTTCAACTTCGATATTACATTATCTAGACATTTCTATTGCTTCATCCTTACCATTCAGCAAATAGACATAGTCATTTCTAATGCAATTCTCAATAAAAGTAACAAATACTTTTTCCCACCATGAGATGGTGTTAACTTCATATCACAAATGTCAGTGTAAATCAATTCTAAGGGATTAGAATTCCTTTCAACAGATTTATAAGAGTGCGAAACATACTTAGATTCCACAAAAACTTGACATTTTTATTTATTGCACTAAAAGTTAGGCAAAACTTCTAAATTGATCAGTTTTTCTTACAAAGTTTTGTAATTGACATGCCCAAGTGTTCATGTCATAAACATTGACTAAAGCAAGTAAGAACAAATAGAAACATTGAGTTTGAAAAGCTCTTTGCGAGGTAGCTTTTTCCTCACTAATATTTTGTTCCTATTTCTTACAATTTTGTGTGATACAAACATTGTTTAGATTGTCAAATGTCCTTTTCAGAAGGACATTTCCATAACTTTCAATATGATTGTTATATATCTACCCATGAACAAAGTTTCATCGGGTTCAATAAAGACAATATAGTCCAAATGTTATTTTTACAAAAACATAACAAATGACTATTCACCAATATTCATGTCTATGCAAATACTTTTATTATAATAGACATATCTTTTCATGAAAAATCACAACATTTTAAGTGATATTTTTTTTTCCATAAAAGAACACAATTATTTTGAACAAGTATATATATAATTTGGATGTTTCATACTAGTCACACTATATACTAGTAATAGAGAAACTCAACAACCACAATACCAAATATACTCCAAGAATTTTGTGGGTATAACATAATACAAAAGTATCATTAAATTTCATATCTTTTGCTCCAAAGTTAAAGTAGACACCAAGTATAATCATAAGCAAATAACCCCCACATTTCAAATGTGATCTCAAAAATATTTTTCAAGTATTTGAAAATAATTTTTCCACATATTTTAATGTTGGAAACATTATTCTACGAAAGAATTATAGTGCTGCAATTCTCTTTGGCAATGTTTACACAATGTCAAAGTTCATTCTATAGAAATACAAAATCACAAATTCTAATTCACTGGTATTTTTCCTCTATCATAAGTAGACATACCACTTAGTATTTTAAATACTAACAATAAGGACAAAAAAAATTGTACAATTTATTTCTATATTGCATTGAAGTTTATAGAAAATCAAAAGTACAATATTGACTTATTATGTGAAGTTTTAATATTCTTCAAACCAATTGCATAGTCCAATTTATCCAGAGTATAAAACCACAAAAGTTTTTAGTCTACAAAAATCAGACACACTAACATTTCTCATGGAGTACAAAACTACAAAAGTCTTTTTTTCTCCAAACAGAATAACATATTCTTTATCACATAGAAATGTTTTTCTTGTCAAATAGTTTTCCAACTATAACATTTTGACATACTATTTTATCAAACAAAAATATGCATCTCTCATTTTTGCAAACTAAAGAATTTTAAAAGCAACAATATTTGCGAAATAAAATTCATTCCACAACATATGGTTTGCATATCTTTTTCCAAAGATACACATAATAAAAAAAATCAAAGATGAATAACTCTTTGAAACTATTTTTCTCCTTAGATAATTTAATAAGAAGGTTACCTGGTAATCTTAAACGGAATACCATAAAAATTTTCAGTTACATTCTCACTTCGACCTTGCTAAAAAAGCAACGAATTATGGAGAAGTAATGCATTTATCATGTACTTCCATGATCAGATTCTCTCAATCAGTAGAATACAAAAAAAATACTAACAGTATATTAATTTCCTTAAGATTGTTGTTCATCTTGTATTCCAAACATACTTAGAACAAAACTTTGAACATCTTTGTAAGAAAACAAAGTTTAAGAACATTTTCACAACTAGAAAATTAAAACTAGTAGCGAAACTAGAATCAAAAACAGATTTAAAAAAAAAATATACGAAATATTTTTCTTAAAGAAGAATTGTTGTTAATATGTGTCTAAAGAATCTTACTGATTCCAACAAACTTTGCAGAAACACGAAGTTACCAAGTTTAATGAACCAGTGAAGAACAAAAGAATAGAAGAACTGAAATTAATTCACAAATCTAAAGTTTGTAAAACACGTACCAGAATCTGAAAATTTTTTAATAGGAAAAAGATCAAGTCCACTGAATTCATAGTGTCCCCTTAAGGAAATTATTCCCCTCTAGTATCCGAGGTTTGATTTGAATATGACCTCCCAGGGTAAAATGATCTCAACCACCAAAGTATAGATACCAAAAACTCCGGTGTCAGTGAACCACTCAACGGCAGTAAAGTACACTTAGAATACTAGATTTAGTAGTTGAAGAAGAAGTCCATGAATTCTATTTAAAATGAGAGGAAATCCCTCAATTTATAGAAAACAAAGGGTAGTAAATTCTTATTGTGCCTTACCGGAAAGGTCACAAACCTTTGGAAAAGTCATAATCTTTCAGAAAGGTTGTCACCTTTCATAAAAGTCACAACTTTCCATAAAAGTCGCAACATTTCATAAAAGTCAGAACTCTTCATAAAAGTCGCAACATTTCATAAAAGTCACAACTCTTCGTAAAAGTCACAGCTCTTCATTTTCTATTCACACCTTTTTAAAATTCAACAATGGGTGCAGACCAAGGGGTAGAGCCGGTTAAAATAATTTTTGTAGAAAAAATTTATGTCGAGCTGTGATGAAGTATTATAGAATTCTAAATTAAAATTACAATCACTTTTAAACTAATATTTTATATAAACAGGACCCAATTTGAATGGACTTGTTGGAAGGCAAAACAACTGCTGGTTACTCCTACTCTGCTGCCAACAAAAACATGGCTGTCACTTGGGGAGAAAACACTTTGTATGACTATTTGCTCAACCCCAAGAAGGTACATTTTATCTTTTTGTGGGAAAAGGTTTAAATATATTCGAATTTTGATTGAAATTTTTGTAACAATATTGAATATTGAAAATGATATTTTATTCTTTACACTATTTAATAGTATATTTTACAGGTATATATGTGTTGACGTAGACATCATAAATACTGTATTATTATAAATAATAATGTGTATATTTGTGCAATATATATACCTTTAAAATACACTATTAAATAGTATAGAGGTAAAATTAGGTATGGTAACAACAATTTCAATAAAAATTGAAATATTTTTCAGACCCTTTTTCCTTTTGTTATCTTCACATTTTTGTGTTTACCAGAAATATAAGGTTACATAATTCAATCAAGTTGAATGTAACGACAAATTTAAACTAGTAATATTTTCGTTTTCGAATCAATTAAATATAAATTTATGTTTTCCTAATAAATATGCAATTTGTTGATTGTTTGTACAGTATATACCTGGTACAAAGATGGTTTTTCCTGGATTGAAGAAGCCACAGGAGCGTGCAGATCTCATTGCCTACCTGAAATCTGCTACTGCTTGAGGAAAATCACATTATTTTTTTATTATATAGTTTCATAGGCATGTTTTACCGTGTGGTGAAAGATAAATTAATTGTTTTTTTTCTTAAAAAAGAAATAATAATAAATAGACCTCTTATATATGGGGTGACTCATTTATTTTCCAAATAAGTAGTTCATAAGAAAAACACTTGATAAACAAGGCCAATTATAATATAATAATTTTCTCACGAGTGTTTTGTGGTATGTGTTTTTTATAACATAAAAAGTAAAACTAATTTATATAAAAGAAGAACAAGAGAGAGAGAGATCTATTGTTCTTATTTCTTTACTCGTTTTGGTATATGCTATTTATAGCTATAGTGTAATGTTCAAAATTCTTCATTAGGCCACCAAGAAGTATCATAATTGGTTTAAAGTGAGGTGAGTGGATCCCATTGGGATATTCATGTAAAAGAAAAGTTGAAGAATAAAAATATATATGATCAGTTAATTTTAAAACGTGTTGTTTGTTGTCTTATTAAAAATCTTGCTAGGAAAATTTACTGTGATAAAATTTAGACTAAAAAAAAAAGAACACAACGTGTATTCTATACCCCTGATGAAGACAACAATTTAGATGGTTAAGTCTTCACATTTCAATCTTGTGTATCTTCTCAAGAGTTGAGGCTGATAAAGATTTGATAAATAAATCTGCTAGATTATCACTTTAAAGAATTTGTTACACATCAATATCACCATTCTTCGAGAGATCATGTGTGAAGAATAATTTTGATGAAATGTGTTTCTTTCTTTCTTTTATGAAGCCTCCTCTTAATTGAGTTATGCATGCATTGTAGGATGATTGTGGGTACTTTGACATCATACTCCAAGACGCGTCTTTCTTTGATGAACTGTATCATTATTAATCTCAGTCATACACATTCTCTACTTGCTTTATGAATAGCTATTATATTAGAATGATTTGAAAAAGTAACAACAATGAACTGCTTCGTAATTGTCATGATATAGCAGTACCACCATATGTGAACAAATAACTTGTTTAGATCGAGCTTTATGTACGTCAGATACATAATTTGCATCTGCATAACCAACAAGATTTGCAGTATCTTTTTTACTATATAATAAACTCATATGATTGGTCCCCTTTAGATATCGCAATATATGTTTTAACTCTGTTCCAATGTCTTCATGTAGGAGAAGAACAATATCTCGCTAACAAATTAATAGAAAAATGTTATGTCAGGTCTCGCAGCATTAGCAAGATACATAAGTGCGACAGTAGCAATGAGATATGGTACTTTAGGACCAAGAATTTCTTCACTCTCTTCTAGAGGTCGGAACGGATCTTTATTCACTTCAAGTGATCAAACAACCATTGAAATACTTAATGGATATGCTTTATCCATATAGGATCGCTTTAAAATTTTCTGATTGTAGGTAGATTGGTGGATGAAGAGCTCGTCTACTAAATATTCAATTTGCAACCCGAGACATAGTTTTGTCTTTCGACGATCTTTCATCTCAATTTCTTTCTTTAGATATTCATTTGCCTTTTGAACCTCTTCAGGGGTTCCAATAATTTATGTCATCAACATAAATGACAAGTATAACGGATGTTGTTTTCTTAATAAAAATACAATGACAAATGACATCATTTATATATCATTTATCTATCAAGTACTCACTAAGACAATTACACCACATACGCACTGATTGCTTCAGACCATACAATGATCTTTGTAATCTAATTGAGAACATTTTTCGAGATTTTGAACTATATGCTTCAGGTACTTTTAGTCCTCGAATTTTATATATAACTTTCACTATCAAGTAAATCATAAAAATATGTTTGTAACAACATCCATTAGGTGTATTTTAAAATTTTTATTTACACTAATTGATGAGGTATTGAAAAGTTATTGCATCCATAATGAGTGAATATATTTCTTCATAGTCGATATCGGGTCTTTCAGAGAAATCCTTGTGTAACAAGGCGTGCCTTGTACCTTAGAATTTCATTCTGATTGTGCACAACTTATTTATTAGCCATTTTTTTGGTGAAGAACCAAAGTAAACCTCCAAGGAATTGGCAAAGTTCAACAAAAATAGGAATGAAATTTGTCATGAAGAAGAAGATACAATAACGAGTATGATTTGTCTAATTTTTATAGATAGTTTTTGAAGAGGCGCATTAAAAGGAATACAAAAGTATGAAAGGGACACATGAGTTGAAGAAGCGGGCATAAAGATAAAAATAAATTAGACGTAAAAACCTACAAAAGCGAAAGAAACATAAAAGCAAATTTCAAAGACCTATGTAGCACCCTTATAATTCAGAAAGTATTTAGACGGACTAAACAATCTCATATAGTCATCACAATCTGGAGATACGAATATGCACAAAAGTATCATACATGGACACAAACAATTAGGGCAAATTTGATCGAATAAATGGAACCGGATCATTTTTCAATCAAATTGGTCAAAGAAAGGACAAATCTGATCTAATAACAACCAATTTATAAGAACATTTTAGAGGAAAGGCTCAAAATAATTCTTCAATCTTTAGGTTAAGGCTCAGAGTGGTCCTTGAGTTTTCATATGGAGCACTAATAGCCTTTTATGTTTGCAATATTGATGCACTTTTAATCTTATCCTAAAATTTTGCCTATTATTTAACATTAATTTTACCCAAAATTTTATATAAGGAATGTCCAATCGTCTTTTTATATATTTAATAAAAATAATAAATCTATCTGAGAGAAGGTGATAAGAAAAACACCTTGTTCACTAGAAATATTACTGCAGCTAAACTAAGAACATATTAACATATGACTTTGCAGGAAAAGAAAAAATAATACTATTGCGCGTGAAATATCTTGATGAACCTCTCAACTTTACCTGCAACACGATTTCTACTAAACAAAATAAAGTATTTTTCTTCTCACATTCTTTGATACGGAGTTGTTATTTCTACTAAATATATAGAATGACGATTGGACATCTCATACATAGGTTATGGATAAATCAATGCAAAAAAAATAGGTAAAATTTTGAAGGAGGACCAAAAGTGCACCAATACTGCAAACATGAGGGACTATTAGTGCTCCATGTGAAAACTCAAGGATCACTTTAAGTCTTAACCCAAAGAAGAGGAACTATTTTGATCCTTTCCTCGAACATTTTAACCCTTTTTACTTTATAGAGATAGTAAAAAGCATTTCTAGTGCCATAACGTTGAATCATGAAAGAGCATGTACTTTTAATCCTTGCATTGATAAGAAACATAAGGTTAAACTATTTTAAATGTTCTTGTTTACCAAATAGAACATTTATTACAGTTGACACCTTTATGTACAATCTCCATTAAAACATCTCTAAGCTTTGGTTCGTGATACTAAAAGTTACTGAGCCAAGCTATTCAATTATTAATTTGCATCACTCCAGTATTCAAGGTTTTGACTGAGGAGGTCGACGAAGTCCAGGAATCTGCAAACAAAGTTACCATCATAATGCATTTTCACTTAAGTTGTAAGAATATATGTGCTTACAAGTAACATTGCAAAAATATGTTTTATTCTAAAAGGTAACTAAGATATCAAAGAACACAAGTTTTTGTATTTCGACCAAGAATAGCCTGGTGATAAAGACCTTCTGCCTCTAAAACAAAGTCAGGGTTTCGAGTCATGAAGTGATACATAAGGTCCAGTTGGGATGACAATAGGGCGGGGTGGATGCAGAGCAGGGAGGTTTTTGGGCTATGCGAAGGGGATGCAGGTATAAAATTATGTGTGTGGGTGTGGGTGGGTGGGTGGG
>NC_028647.1:41449282-41460526 GCF_001406875.1 Solanum pennellii
GGGTGGGGTCTATACTTATTTAAACAAAACAAAAGCTTAAAAAATTATGACTCTAATTTCATGTAACGATATAATCTTCCAAATAATATATTC
This sequence comes from Solanum pennellii, assembly GCF_001406875.1. Taxonomy (NCBI): domain Eukaryota; kingdom Viridiplantae; phylum Streptophyta; class Magnoliopsida; order Solanales; family Solanaceae; genus Solanum; species Solanum pennellii. The sequence goes on from NC_028647.1 coordinate 41,449,376, forward strand.
ATCAAAACAATACAATACAATATAATAAAATATTATATGTACATTATGAACTCAATATATAATCATCCGAGTAAAGTGTTACTTGCTCAACCTATGGCGACCTTACTACCTGGCAATGGCATCCCTGTTTCTTCTTTTTTTTGTTGTGGAGTTAATGTTTAGTATTTATTTTTCCTTTCTAACCCATACAATTTCCTTCTATATAAAATAAAAATGATTGGAATATGGTGGATGTACCTGACGAGGCTATGTTTCAGTGGTTATAATAAGAATTATGGGCTGAGTTGGACTGGATGGTGGTGTGTCCATTTCATATGAACTAGACGGTGGTAGAAGTCTTTGCGGGTTAATGTGGGTTTGCCCACCCCACCCCATTTGCCATCCCTAGAGTCCGGAGTCTACGGTACCCGAAAAAGATTAAATAAGAAAAAAAATCTTTTTGGATGTTAAACTATTATGCTAGACACTTCAAAGTAGTCCAATAGCAAGTTCCACAAACTAACCTCAATTCCATTTGGGCCTATTCGGTTATGGGAAATGAAATTGAGTATCAAAGTGACAAATTCATCAGGCACATCTTCCTGCAGTGTTCAAAGGACAAACAAATATTCAGAAGTACAATCCAAATTTAAACCAATTGGCATCTTAAGAAAATTAAAATGGACCTGTATAGCATGGCCTGTGTGTCTGACGACCACCATTTGGAACTTCCCTTGCATTTGACCTATTGTGAGTGTTCTGTGACAATAAAGAGATACTATTGACAAATTGGCCTCATGTTTTATCAAAACAAGCTAGAGAGATGTAGTTCATGCTTCTAGCATTTTTGTTTTTTATAACTGATAACATAGTTCATGCTTCTAGCTTTAAACATCCCCAACCAAATTTTATGAAATAAGCTTTTAGAATCTTTCACCGGAAAAGAATAATCTTAACCTCTATCCGGATAGAGATTCTACTTCGTAGTATCTCTTCAGACATTGGGTTGTAAAGTACATTATATCTGGTAAAGGAATCTTGAAAGAGACCTCTGAACAAAACAAGCATCATGGAGAACACAAATATAAACAAACTCAACAGTAACAAATCCAATGGTATATCGAAGCTCTACAATGAAGACTTTATTTTTGTGAGAGAGAAAGTTAGGTAGATATAATGAAGGGTATTTCCACAAGAAAACTGTTACCCAATAAAAATCATAGTGACATCTATTTACTTGGAAACTAGGTAGTTCCCGCATACATGTTCTGAATATTGATAGTTTGTGTTGGATTTAGTTGGAGAACCCTATACAAAAGGGTTAGAGTGTTGAGCATAAACACAGTTATTTCTCTAATATCTTTGTATGTCTGTTTCAGTTCCATTAGAGGTAGTAAAGGAGAGCGCTAAAGGACAATACACTTCTCTGAAACCAAATGACATCACTATTGTTTTTACAAGACTCTATTCTTAGTTCATAGGCATATAATGACAATGCCAGAAAGGTAGTCATTTATGTAATTGCTAGATAAATGGCAGTCCTTTATTGCCTCCATTGATATGTCCGCTGTTTGATGCTCGTGTTTCATATACTGAACAATGACAAGTCTCCAGAGATTCTAAGCAGACTTTGGCAATTCTACTTTCTGTTTAGGATTATACACATTCCCAACCAATAGATAGTTAACTAGGATAAAACTGGCAGTCATTTTGAGATACTTTTGCGAGAGGGATGGCCATGCAATCCCTCATTACAAGTGAGACTGCAAGCATTATATTGTTTAGGAAAGCCATGCACATAAATTGTTTCGACATGACTCATTATTAAGTTGGATCAGAAAAAGGAAAACAAGGAATCATCAGGTGTACTTGAACCACATATCAGAAAAGGAATATACAGATACATCTTGCATACATAACTACATAGTGGTGAAGCTTCACATGCATACTAGCATCAATATAGAATTCAGCACAACCTTTGACACAGGTAAAAGTACACAACCTGTCAAGTCTGTCTGTCCCAGCTAAAAGCAATATCTTTGGCACAGGAGATGACAAAAACTTCTCTGATAGGCCTTCATACCTGAAACATCATTGGTGCCAATGTGCATCCTATGGTCAGTTTGATCAGAAAGAAATCATTGGTGCTTTAAGAAAGACCAGAAGCAATGTGTAGATTTAGATGTGTTTAACTGTAGGATATTTGCGGTGTAATAAGAAAATAATTCATGATTTTATTAATGCATCGGACTTCACAGACTCCTTAAATATTTAAAGGAGTAGGTCCATCATAATCTGTAACCTCTCAGAGCCTTCTTTTTGTCTTGGTACCGATTGGATTCACTTTTTTTGTTTGTTTGTTTCATACCTGCATAAAGGCTTTTCCTGATTAAGGAAGAATACAGGAAGAATACCAGAAGGTAGAACTCTGAACTGAACCCAAAGGCTAGATCCCATTTCTCAAGTGATAGTTACTTTTTGGGGTTAGTCTGATTTCATTCTAGTTGGTAGGTGTGCGAGTAAGAGGGTAATAAGCGAAACTATATGAACTTCAGTCTTTACAATTATACCCTCCCTCCGGGAAATAAGGTTGAGTGTGCAAGGAAAGGTAATTCATACCTTACTGATCACAAAAGACTAAATATTCATTCGGTTGGCGTAGTAATTTAAAGTGACTGCTATCTTACTGAATGAATTGATCTGCCATAACCTTCAAGATCACAGGCAAGGGAGAAGAAAAAATAAAATTATTTTGAAATTGCACAGAGAACCAAAAAACAGTTTTTCCCTATAAAATGGAGGGTAATTGCTAGACAACAGATGCAACACAGTCCCCCATGGTCTCCTAGGACCCTAAATCAAAGATACAGTGATTTTTGAAGCAGCACAAAATGTCAGGATAAATAAAAAGATTTAGACTGGATAAGCAGAAAGAATAGCTCATACCACCCTCTCCAAAACTGTTCAGTTTCTTCAAGTCTTGCTCTATGTGTGTAACTGCAGTATAAGTGTTTGTCAATGGGTAATTAGAAACATCAAAAGCCAATACCAAAAAAAAATTATTACATCACGAAAACCTGCATACTAATTACAAGTCTGAAAAAGAAAGCTGAAAGACAGAACTCCCCCTTCCCATTACCATCCCTAAACTAAAAATAAAAATAAAAGGAAAGGAAAGAAATGCCATAAAATATACATGGTTTTACACACCATTTTTTTGAGTCATCATATTTCAACGTGCTGGGGATTGATACACAGGCAGAGTCAATATTTCTCAAAGAGCCTGATTTGATACTCCATTCAATCTGCAGATGCATAATATTTCCAAATAAAAACATGAGAGCTGCAAAAGATCTAAGGGATAAGAGGAGCTCCTGTAAAACTCAAATCCTAACAAAGTGGAAGCTACAAATAGAAAAATTAGTATAAACCAGGATGTTTTCTGGATTAATAGATAAATCATGCTATATTAGAGGGGTAGGAAAAAGGTTTGTGAGTTAATCTTCACAATGTTATGGTGTGAAAGTTACTTAAGATGACAAGGAGATGTCATATGGAAAATCGTTCACCTGACTATGTGACATTGGTGGTCAGACACTCAAGACTGTATTTGTCAACAAAAAAATAACAAAAATAAGTGACTAGATTAATTGACATTTACTTATTCTTTGATGAAGTAAATGATTTCATTGATGGCATCAAGAAGATGCAAAATTACAAAAGATCCAAAAATAAAACTGAGCTAGCTCCATAGCAAAAGAGAATGTGTTAGTTTTATTAAATCAGAAACAATTTTTGTTTAACAGGCACAGGACACGAAGCAAACAGCAGTAACATAATATACATAATCAAAATATAGACTATTGCAGAGTACTCCCTCTGATAGTGATTTTTATACTTCCATGGAAACTAAGTTATTTTTTGGGTTGGACTGGGTAGATTGAATATAAACCAAACCATACCAGAGAAAAAGGCTACTTGACTAAACACAAAACAATAAAACTTTGCCAAATATGATAAGAGGTGCGCAAGAATGCTGTCAGAAATGGAAGGAGTTTTAAGCATTGGGTACCGCTTTTTCAGGGGTCAAGAAATGCTGCATTCTGTTCGATAGTATCTTTTGAATATGAATCAATGATGCCATTGCTGTACCCTGATATATTAGGAAATCAGTACATGATGAAATAAAAAGCATATCCTAAAAGTTAGAAAGACTGACAACCTCAACAACATCCACAACCACCAAGCCGGCCAAACTTGGAAGTGATTTCTTTGCAGCAACATGAACTGCAACTGCACCTCCCATACTGTGACATAAACAGAAAACTCTAAGCACCACCTTTTATTTGTGGTACAGAAAACATTTAACCCAAGCATGCAGGTGATTAAGATATAAAGAAAAAATAGTTAATTCATAGCAGGACAAAAAATTATTTCAAGGGAAAACATGTAAAGGTTTTTTCCTTATTTCTTATGCTTGCAAACCATTTGCAATGTTGGTAACAAATATCTAGGAAGAAATGACAGGAATTCAGACCAACCAAAAATTGAAAAAGTAAAACAACAAAAGATACATTTCATGACTCTTCAGACTGGAAGATAAAATGGAAAATGCAAAGAAATGTGGCAAATCAATGAGTTAAAAATTCAAAGTAATCATCAGTCTGATCGTTGCGACAGAGATCTATTTGGTTTACAGAACACTGCTACACTAATATAAGTCATTCTGTTATAAAACTACTGAGCTAATGTTAAAAAAAAAATTGTTCAGGGAAATTGCATCCAACTAAAAAACTTTGTGACTCTTAGCTTGCCGCTACTTAGCAATGATATAACACAGAACCTTTTATTTAGCTTAACACAGCAGAGATGACTGCAAAGAAATTCTCCAAACATTTTGGCATGAACGGAAATGGCTACTTTAGATTTATGTACCAAGGCTGATTGGCTGAATGCAATCTAAAGCGCTGTATATAGAGTCCCAAAGAATTGATCCTTTATTAGTCCTAAAACTGTTTGATCCTCAAACTATGTTTTTGATTAGCATATAATACTTATTTGGGACTGATCTCCTATGGGTTGTTCTGCTCCCAGCATCGCATAGACCTTTAGTGCTGTAAGTAGATATTTATCTATTCACAAAGTTACACACAACGTAGTAAATAGTCAAATAAAGGCGTAAACAATTGAATATGAACTAACTTCATGAGCAAAGTACAACCTGTGGCCAACAAGCACAATTGCAGGCGGAGCATCGCCATACATGGTCTTCAAAACAGAAAACACATCACTGCATAGCCTCTGCAAACAATTTGTCCACCATAACATGGGAATTGGGGCAAAAGAAGTTTCTCAAAAGCATCAAATGCTGAAGCTCATAGTAGCAAGATACGTCGCTCTTAGGTACCTCAATAGACAAATCTACATCATTTTGTGTAGATGTTTTTCCATGTCCTCTTAGATCCATGGCCACTATCCTAGCTTTCTCCTTAATTTTACTTGCTGCCAATGCAAATGAGAGCCTGAGAAAATAAAACTACATAGATTTAGCATACTGTTCTGAATTTCAAAATTGGTGTTCAACTACTTACAGATAGAGGGAGAAAGCAAGCAAAACCATTCACCAAGAGTCTCTGTACCCTCCAACAGAAAGAAAATTTCCAAGCATCTTTTATTAACTAAAGAATTCACTAAATAAACTGACTAACGGTATAAGAGCATGGACACCATGATTTTTTTAAGGTCGTTGACTGACCTATAAAAAAAAGGGAGTCACTAAAGTAACTTCTTGAACAAAAGGCTACTGGCAAAGCAAGATATCTAGCATTCAAGTAAAAAATAAAACATAAAGTAGAGCACTACATCTAATTTTATTTTCAAATCCACCACCTAGGTTTTTACCCAGCTCCTTGTCTTCACTAAGTCTCCTAAATTGTAATATGAAAGCTTTCAAATATCTCCAAAAAGTCGCACAAATTCCTCTTCCACGCAAGTTCTCAGCTAGAAGACATTTAAACTCCCAAGTCCATTCCCTGGAGAGTTGACACAAAACTACAAAAAGATTCTTTATAGCACGCCAAGCTTGTGACCATATAAAATACAAATTTGTGGCACAACCACAATAACAGTTGTGGACTTTGGGTTTCCCTTGTTCAACATCTCATAGATTCTCTCAAGAATAGCTGATTGAGTTTTAGCTAGATTGATGATCTAGAAAATTTGCAGGGATAAAAACACAGCTTGGAGGACTACCTCACTATGTCTTTAAATTGGCAGGGATAGAAACACAGCTTGGAGGAATACCTCACTATGTCTCTCTTTTCTTTTGATAACCGAGAAATCCTCAAGGGCTATCTGGCATGGAGTTCAAAACTCGATGGTTAATGAGCCTACGTCCACTCTTCTCATCATAAGTACCTGTGTTTGTCTACGCTGTGGAAGGGTTCAAGCCAGTAACGTGCACCTAACCTACATATAATGTCTAACCTACATATAATGTCCTTTAAACAAAAAACTTATTTAGAATGAGAGAAACAATAGATTGTTCCATACTAGTCAGAATGATGTTAAGAGTAACAAAAGATACTTCTTTCTTCATTAATCTTTTCTATGTAAGCAGTGATTTTGGCTTGTACATCAAGATACAGCAGTTATACGAAGGACAAGGTTCCCCTTCAAATGGTATAATTTTATCATTCTCCACCCTTAACCAAGCCACTCTGCAATCAAATTACTGTTTTCTACCAAAATGTGAGAACAAGGAAGTGCAAGTTTTCCTATTTGGCTCTTCCTGATTCCCCTTTTTCTTGATCTCTCTGACATCTTCTGCAGTCAGATGATTCTTAAACAGTTGGCATAAGCACAGGGAAAATGACGCAACTTCAGCACAGTATGCACCAAGTCAAACTAAACGACTATTATGTAAATAAAGGAGTTGCTATACATCTTTTGCATCTTTTTTTAGATTAGGCCATAAAATTGATCTTCTCCTCTTCCCTCCAAGTCACTTGCTTCTGACCAGGCAAAGCTCCTTTTTTTTGGACTTTGATGTATTATTGGTCAATTAGTGCAAAAGGATTGCCTTACAGATACAAGACACATCAGAACAAACATGCAGAGTGTGGAATACTACATTATTTGGATGTCTTATCTTGGATTTTATTTGGCTATGATTATTAATAAGAAGGTCAAAATTCAATTCTTTTAAGAGAAAAGTTGGAAAAGAAGGGTTCAAATGTAAGTTGCTCCAATATCACTTTTTGTTTGTAGACCAAAGTGTCATAAGGTTAAATGTTCAAAGAAAGGAAAAAGCTATCAGGATTAAATGCCTTTGTTATGATTGAAATTCATCTGGAACAAAACCTAAATGGTTATACACTTTGTAACCACAACTGCTAAAACAGAAACATAAGAAACACAAAAAAATTGGATTAGATGTTAGAAAGTTGCACCAAAAGAATACCTACCCAGAATAACCACCGCCATGCAGGCAAAAAATAACAGGCCCTTCTGTCCCTGCCATATAAACATGAAATACCTGAAATGACAAAGCAAATAAAAGATGATCTTGCTACTTGACTTCAAAAAGAAGAGCATAAAGAAATGTTATTGTTATTTCTTAGGGGGTGACAAAGTGCAGAGAGAATTTATTCAGTAAGAAAATTCAACAGAAGTGAGCACAAACATCATCTGAATCTGGGATCTGAATGTCATCCTCTTGATCGAAATAATGTGACCAGTCTAAAGGTGCATATTTCTGTGAAGAAGTCCTGCAGAGATAATTAAGATAAAATTTTCAGCCAAATAATACTTTAATACAACTAATCAAAAACAATAAATCTCTACAGTTCCAGAATTCTGGTTTTGAATTGCAAATAGAGACACCTTTATCTGACCTAAAGCACCAAAAGAACTCCCCCATACTCCCAACCCCCAACTAATATATTTTTATGACTAAAATCCCGCAGTCGCTACCCTTTGGGTGTGCACAGGGTAAAAACTCCGCTCATGTAATGACTAACAAACCACATAGGATAACCCACACTAGGCAAGCCCGGTGTGACGAGCTCACCCAGAAGGCAAACCCTTGAATATGCTAGCATGAAGTAAATTTTTTCATAATAGAAGTTGTTAACACTAGAACAAGCTACTAGTTTTCTTTAACACAGATTGAACTTTCAACAGGAAACAACTACAAGAATGTTAATCACATGTTTCAAATCAAATTTATTAGAAACCCACAATCCATACAGCACTCAAAATTACAATTTTTTTAAAATTGGGGAAAATAAACACATAAAATGAACTTACTGAATGGGAGGGCGAGTAGGAGCAGAAGAAAAGGCAGAAGGGTGATGGGTTTCTTCTGAGCCTTCTTCTGGAAGTGATGTAAGGTTTGATGAATCCATGATGCTCACTCAATGTTTGTTTCAAGTTTCTCAATTTTGATGAATGTTATTTTTGAATTTTTCTTCACTCTTTCTGCGATTTGATGCTTTTGAGTTGTGAAGATTTCCACATGATATGTTGGGTAAAATTATGCCTTTCTGTTTTGAAGCCAGTTAGCCCACTAAGAAGCCCACTCGAGGAAATGATCAAAATAGTCTCTTTTTCTTTGAGGTAAGGCGATCCTTAATTTTCACATAAAGTATTAATAGTTTTTTATGTTTGTAAAATTGGTGCACTTTTAGTTTTTTTTTCCAAAAATTTATCTATTTTTTAGCATTGATTTTATCCATAACCGATGTATGAGATGTTCAATTGTCATTTTATATATTTAATAGAAATAACAACTCCATATGAAAGAATGTGATAAGAAAAACACTTTGTTTTGTTTAGTAGAAATTGTATTGCAGATAAAGTCGAGAGGTTTATCATGATAATTTTACATGCAATTATACAATTTTTTCTATTCCTGCAAAGTCATATGTTAAGATGCTTTTAGTTTAATTGCAGTAAAATTTTTAGTGAATAGAACAAGGTGTTTTTCTTATCATCTTTTCTCTGTTAGAGTTATTATTTTTATAATATATAAAAAGACGATTAGACATTCATTATATAAAATTTTGACAAAATTAATGTTAAAAAATAGACAAAATTTTAGGTTAGTACCAACAATGCATCAATATTGAAAACATGAGGGACTATTAGTGTTTCATGTGAAAATTCAAGGATCATTTTGAGTCTTAACCCAAAGTGAGAGACATAGTCGATTGTGCTCTAAGGATGTTAATGTATATAATTAATTAGACCGAAAGTACTTATACTTTTTGGATATTTTATAATGTATAATTAAAATTATAAAAGAAATTATATCATATTCTCTAAATTCATGATAAGGGAATTCTATATCATAATTTGAGATTTTTGCATACAAAAATCGAGACACAAGTTTATATTATGTTAAAACAACTGCACTTTTATATTTATTAACCATTTATTTCATCTATAAATAAAATTAATAATTCATTACTTTTAAAAATTATTATTCTCAGCAACATAAAATTTGTTATTACTTTAAATTTTGATAAATATGAATGATGAAGTAGAAACTAATTTGATGAATATAAATAAGAACAGAGGGAATAACAGTTTTTTGATTGTTCATCGTAAAAAATGTCTCTTTCAGCTACGTATGAAAATGTATAAAGTAATTTTAATATGAAAAAAGACAAAATTGATGATATATATTTGAGAATCACTACTTTCAATATGTTTGATTTTTAGCATAAAATTAATACACTGAAAATATAATTGCACACAAGTGAAACTAGGCATGAATCATTGTGATATTAACACAAAATGAAAATTGTAATAGTTTATGCAGTGTTACATATTATTTGTGGAAATATCGAAGGACTGGTCAAATATTTATGACATATGAACATGAAAATATAGTTATGAATGATACTAGTCTACAAATAGCTCAAAGTAACAAAGTTGATTCGTCTTTACAATCATATAATCGGAAAATATACTCACTTTGCAAGGAGATACAATTACATATACTCACTTTGTAGTCTCTCAATAATACACACTAATACACTACATACGGAGAAGCACATAGTATACACACCTTCTAATCATGTTCTTCATAATTCGGTATAAACTATAGTCTTCAAGACACATTGCAATGTGGAGCAATTTCAAGAATAAAAAAATGTTGAGTATATTCAATTTACTGCATATTCTATCACAATATAATAAAGAAAACTTTAAAATTTTAGAAAAAAACAATAATTGTATCATTAAATTAGTCACAGTGACTTTTGAGCTTTTTAAACTGAAAAAAGAGACCAATAATTACGAGAATTTAATTAAGATTTTTTTAAAAAAAAATTAATATATGATACAAATAGGAACAATTAAGAAAAAATCAAAAAAAATTGAAAAAAGAAAAGATGAATATCATTTTTGGCTTTAAAAGCATGTCAGATCTTTTCTCCTTAAGTCTAGCTTTATTACACATATGGATTGAAAAAGTTTGATCAATTATCAAGCGTTTCATCATAAATTCTTAAATATTAATGGCAAATTATTTTTGGGTGACGTTTTATTATGCACGGCTATATGTTTTGGGAGAAATATTTAACTTTTTAAGAGAAATATCATTTATATCCACAAATTCTAAGAATTATTTAAAATAACCATAAGTTTGTACTATCATTTTAAAGTAAAGGCTCAAAATAGACCATTATTTTTTAGTTTAGACTCAAAATAGTCTTATTTCTTTTTAGTGGAGCATTAATAGTCCTAATTCTTTAATAAAATGATGCATTTTTAGTCTCCATCTTAACCCCCTTACTTTTTTAATAGACCAGTGGCTTAGCATGTGCTTCTCATATGTTTCCCTCCAAAAATTGTAAAGTCGTCGTTTGGGCTTCTCCTTTGAAACATTAGTCTTCTTTCTTAGTTTCCCCCCATCTTTATCTCTAATCTCGAAATAACCCTAAAATCTAAAAGATGCATTATACTTCCTTCCATAATATTATCAACGTTTGGAAGTTACAATGCTTTTAAGGAGCAACAATGACAGAGAATCACCTCCAATTTATGGTAAGTACGATTTTATTTTTAATTTTTAATCAAATTCCACTATCGCAAAAAAAAATTCAACACAGGAAACACGTTTATGAATATATATATATATATATATATATATATATATATATA
>NC_028647.1:41461126-41466391 GCF_001406875.1 Solanum pennellii
TATATATATATATATATATATAAAGATGTAACTTTCTTAATATTTTAGAAGTTTTATTACTTAATCAATGCCCTGAAACTTATACTTTTTGTTATTTGCTTCAATATTAATATCATGTCGTATATGTATTATTTGTGTTGATATAACTATATTTTTCGCTATTTTAGAATCTATGACAGATACATCATTTTTCAGTATCAAAATATACTACGGAGGAGTTATGAAACGGTCTCCAGAAAAGCATTATGTCGAGGGCAATATAGACTATATTGATTATGTTAACGCAAACAAATTGGACCTTGATGCGTTTAAGAAGATGATAGAGATTTGTGGATACTTGAAGAATTCAATAACTTTTTGGCATAGATGTAGAAGATCTGGTAATATATGGAGGTTGGTGTCTACAAATAATGAAGCCCATGCAGTTCGCAAAAATATCCCAAATGACAATATGATCGAAATTTACTTTGAACACTTTGATTCATATATCAATGTAGAAGATATGACTTCTATACATAACTCAAATGCTGTAGATAATAACAGACAACAACTTGTTCAGAAAAATCTATTGGCAAATATTTTAGCGACTCCGAAGTTGATTTAGCTGATGGTTTGCTTGTTGATCAACATGAAAACACTTCACAATATATAGTGGATGGATGGGAGATTCTTAATGTCGAAGCACATAGAAAGATGACAGCTCCAGAAGGAGAGTCAGATTGTGTTGATTCTATGAACACAAAATGTTTGCATAGTGATTCTGAAAATGAGATCTTGAACTTTCCTACATTCAATCCACAAACAAACGGAGACAATCTGATTTTATCTCTAGAATGTGTTTTTGAAAGCAAGAAAAATTTTAAAAGTGCAATAGTTACTCACAAGATTAAAAATGAAAAGTATATCCAGTGGCTCAAAAACGACAAAGAAAGAATGGAGACCGTTTGTATACATTCAGAGTGAAAATGGAAAATCACAGCATGTAAAATGCAAAGGGATGGGACTTTCCATATTAGAAAGTACATTCCTACATAATTGCAAGGAGTGGCAATTATGATAATAGAAAAATAACATCATCATTCATTGCAAGAAAATACCTCACAGAAATTAAATCAAACAGGTCATGGAGCTTAGTAGATTTTAGAGATAGAGTAAGTGTAGATCTACGAGCTCATGTAACTTTTCTCAAGCCAAAAGAGCAAAGATGTTAGCTATTGCATTAACTGATGATAATATCAACGATCAATACAAAATAATGTGGGATTATTGTATTGAAATTGATAGGACAAATCCAGGTAGTACAATTCATATGAAGTTCACTTAGAATGAGATATTGAACAAGCCATACAAATTTCAAAGAATATACATCTGTTTTACTGCTTGTAAGATAGCTTCAAAGTAGAATGCAGAAAAATAACACGCGTGGATGGTTGTTGGTTAAAGGGTCCAATGTATGAGACTCAACTGTTAACTGTTGTTGGAATTGATGGTAATATATTTCCCAGGTCCTACGCAATTATTGAGAAAGAAAGTAAAGACTCGTGGGTTTGGTTTTTGAACCATTTGGCAGCTGATTTAGATGTAGATGAGACTGGTTGGGCCTTTATGTCCAATAAACAAAAAGGTCTTAGTGAAGCTTTTAATAAGGTTTTGCCATATGTCAGTCATAGATTTTGTGCGAGACATCTTCATAATAATTTCAAGAGAGTTGGCTTTCACGGGTTCACATTAAAAAAAGCATTTTGGGCTGCTGCAAAGGCTACTATCAAAAGTTGGGTGTTAACATGTGCCACCAAAAGTTATAATAAAATCAAGTACATCGACTAAGTAAAAACTCAAGTCATATCGTAGAACACATTCAAAAGAGTAAAAGGCTTACAAGCCTATGTGGACAACATAGAGATAACTGAAATACATGCTGAAATTCAGAGCTACGCGATTGATTGACTTACGTTGATTATTATTCTAATAAGTTCGTTTTTGATATTTTGTTGGAATAGAATTTTGAATTGTGATAAACAAAAGTATCATTTTGATACATTTCTACTGGTATGAATAAATTATGAAGGAAAAAACACTTAACTATACAACATTTACTATCATATTTTTTAATTTTTCCTACCATTTAAAAAAAATATCAAAAATCCCTTCTTTTCCTTCCATCATCTCATTTTTCGGATACACATTTGAAATCTCATGCCCATAATTTTTCTTCTTTTTTTACGCCACAAATCTCTCCATAATTACATCAATTAATCTATCTTTGAATTTCAAATCTTTTTTTTTTCCAATTAATGATTTCAAATTGTTCAAGAGGTAGATTTCTTTCAATCACTTCAAATTTCTGATTTCTTTTATTATTATTTTTTTTAATTTTTTCAACTTAAAAAATAAAAATAAAATTGGCTTCACCCCATACCCCCATTGAAATCTTATTGAACCTTTGCAATTTTAGTTAATGACATAATCGTTGAAATTTTTTCTTGAAAAATATTTATTTTCTTTTAATGTATCTATTATTGAATAACGTCCAAAAAAGAAGAAAAGAGTTGGATCTGCTATTGCACGACCATCACTATCAAATATACAGATTTTTAATGTATCTCATTTATTTTTTAGTCTTAAATTAGTATTTGTTAGGGTTATCATTGATTTGACACATCAGGGTTACAATAACATTGTATTATGCTATGTATCATGTTCATATTCAAAGTATTGATACATAACTCTAATATTGTTGAATCTTCAAATTTTAACATGACACATAAATTTTTGTGTTATGTTTCACACACAAAAAAAAAAGAAAAAAGATAATTTGGAACAGTTGCATGTATAATGTATTTTTTAATTTTGAATTATAGTATTTCTCAAAACATACATCAATAATAATGTATCATGTACTAATTTTTTAGTTATAATTCGTAGATTCAAATTTATACTAAACATATCGGATACATAGCAATTATTAAACAATAACATATCGATCTCAAACCTAATATCTTATGGACAACACTTTCTTATTTAATGTATCTAGTAAAAATACAACACTTATTAAATTAACTTACATAAATTTGAAACCTAATGACCTTCTATCCCAATTATATTTTTCTAATTACACAAATCCCATATTTTTAGGCATTTCAGATACATAATTAAAGATCCTGATACATTATTGTTGATATTATCAGTCTGATGCATTTAAAAGGGAAAAAAAGCTGAAAAAACAAATTAAAATCTCATAATATTCATCTGTTGCACTAATTAAGGGAAAAAACTGAATATTAAATAAAAATCTCATAAATCACATTATTCCATTCCAAATTATTGTCAAGAATTCAATTATCTAGTGTAACTAACCAAAAATTTCAAAAATAAAATTTCTTCTTCTTGTACATCATTCTCTCCGTTTCATAAAAACTTTTATAGAAATTTTTAATAGGAGAGGTGAGTTATGAAGGATACAAAGTAATGAATTGTTGTTGGACATTGGGAATCTTCAAGTTGATTGAATATCCTTTCAATTATGATTCAAAAGTGTCAAAAAGTTTGAGATTCAAAATTCTTCTCCAGTTCATTAAAAATCATTTCAATTTTAATTTTAAATTGTCAAAAATATTGAGTTTCAAAATTATTCTCCTAGTTCATTGAATATCCTTTCAATTTTGATCCAAAATTATCAAAATTTTTTTGAGAGATACATCATGAAAATCCTTTCAATTCAAATTAGGATAAAAAATTACTTAACTCTATAACATTTATTATCATATTTTCTTATTTTTCCGACCATTTCAAAAAGTATCTAAAATCTCTTCTTTTCCTCCCATCATCTCCTTTTCCGGATACATTAATTTGAAATCTCATACCCATGATTTTTCTTCCCTTTTCACGCCACAAATCTCTCCATAATTATATGAATTAGTCTATTTTTGAATTTCAATTTTTTTTAATTTTCAATTATTGATTTCAAATTATTCAAGATGTAGATTTCTTTCCATCACTTCAATTTCAATTTTTTAAATTATTTTTTGAACTTTTTAATCTTAAAAAATAAAAAATAAAATTACCTCCGCCCCATGCCCCAATGAAATCTTATTGAACCTTTGCAATTTAATCATATTGTCATTGAAAATTTTTCTTGAAAAATATTTTTCTTCTTCTGATGTATCTACTGTTAAAAAACGTTCAAAAAAAGAAGAAAAATGTTTGAACTGTCATTGCACAGCTATCACTATCAAATATGCAGATTTTAATGTATCTCGTTTATTTTTTAGTCTTAAATTAGTCTTTGTTAGTGTTATTATTGATCTGATACATCACTGCTATAATAATCTTTGTTTTATGCAATGTATCATGTTAATATTTAAGGTATTGATACATAACTTTAATATTGTAGAATTTTTGGTTAGTGTTTATCTTGTTCAATACAAATGTACTTGATAACTTTCTGTTATATATTACACACACAAAAAAGAAAAAATTAATTTGAAACAATTGCATGTATAATGTATTTATTAATTTTAAATTATAGTATTTCTCAAACAAAATAATATACATAAATAATAATGTATCATGTACTAATTTTTTAGTTATGATATGTAAATTCAAATTTATACTAAATGTATCTGATACATAACAATTAAAAAACAATAATGTGTCGATCTCAAATCTAAAATCTTATGGGCAACACTTTCTTATTTAATGTATCTAGTAGAAATACAACAGTTATTAAATTAACTTAAATAAATTTCATAGCGTGAAACCTAAGTTACCTTCTGTTATTTTTCTAATCACACAAATGTCATGTTTTTAGGCATTTGAGATACATAATTAAGGATCTAGATACATTCTTGTTGATATTATTAGTCTGTTGCACTAATTTAGGGGGAAAAAAGCTAAAAAATCAAATTAAAATCTCATCGTATCCATTTGTTACACTAATTACGAGGAAAAAACCAAAAATTAAATTAAGATCTCATAAATTGCAATATTTCATTCCAAATATTGCCAAGAATTCAATTATATATTGTAACTAACCAAAAAATTTAAAAAATAAAATTTCTTCTTCTTGTACATCATTCTCTCCGTTTCATAAAAACTTCTATCGAATTTTGGATAAGCGAGGTGAATTATGAAAGATATAAAGTAATGAATGTAACGACCTGTTTAGTCGTTTTGAGCAGCAGATTTTATTTCTGGAAAAACTGTGTGAGTCGACGGAACCCACGACGGACCGTCATGGACACGACGGGCCGTCGAGGGGGTCTC